>NC_138919.1:5201846-5492098 GCF_965231255.1 Vanellus vanellus
CTCCAAATGATTATATGGCGTTTTAGTCTATTAAACTAATCTTGAAAGGTTGAGAGTGCAGCCCATATTAGAAAATATTTTGTTTATAAAGCCTCTGCAGTACTCCTAGTAATCATTTTAAAATGTATGTCTGAAATAGTTATGTAAGAAAAGCATTTGAAATTTTTTTACAATATATATTGGGAATGTTTTCACTTATATAAATAACTACTGATAATATGACTTATGAAAAAAATTATTACTACCATATGTGGAATATAGTGACTTCTAAACAGATTTAAAAAAAAAGCACCCTACAAACCCAGAAAATGTGTATATCTGTCTTTAGAAATTAGTGTTTATATCACAACCGTGATTTGTGAATAAAGAAAAATGGTTTGTAATATCAAAATAAAAGCTTAGTCTGAAAAGGTAAAAATACGTTGGTGTTCAAAGTCATTTTGCTTTTCTTTTTTACTGTGTTGGTCTAAGAGCTATCCACAGTTGCACCATCTATACGGTACACAATGTACTTACAAACAGATGTACCGTTGGCAGGGTTCACAGCTTTTTTCGCTGCCTGGAAGCGGTGTTTGGCCGCCTGGCTGGGCAGAGGAGCCCGACGAGGTTCGCGCCTGCCCGGCGTGCCGGGGCGCGCAGGCTGGGGCTGCCGGGGGGGTCCGCGCGTGTGTGCGTGGGAGGGGGACAGCCACCTCCCCAGCGGGCCCACGCTGGGCTGCTGCTGCTCTCCAGCCAGAGGCCAGAGCGATGAGATTCAGCACGGGACTGGGTTGAAGGTTTGCTTCCCGAAAAGGCGCGGTTAAGCCCCTATCAGATGTCATTTTCAGGCAATGCTGCACCATGCGCGGGGAAGACTTGGGGTTTGTTCGTAGGAAGGAAAAAAGGCGGCTTCCAAAGTGACTGCACGCAACCAGGACATTTCATCTCAGAGGAACGCAAGAACACCACTGAGATGAAATGTGCCCGTAGTTGCTCAGCCACGTGCTGCTCGGGGAGCGGCCGTAGCGGGCAGGGCCGGCTCCGAGGGAGTATGTGCCCGCTGCTCTCAGCTGGGCCCCGCACCCCGTCTCGCAGCGCTGGACGGGAGTTAGCCTTCTGTTCCGCTGTCTTTTTCACGGACAGCTGCTATTTCTGTGCACCTGCGAGTACCAGGGAGGAAGGAAAAATAACTGTTCTTGGAAGGAAGGCTCCTTCTTGTCACTCCTAGGTTTGTCGTCCAGGCCACAGGAAAGACAACTGCGTACTTGTAGGTCTACACTTACCCGTCAGTCCAACAGGTCACGATGAGGCCGATGAGTTTGGTGTGCCATTGATCGTGTGACAGGAATGCCGGCAGAATTACGTGACGGCTCTGCCTGGGTTCCTGTTATACTGTAGTTTGGCAGAGGAAGAGAAGACATAAAGATAAGAGCTTTACTCTAAGAAGCGCTTGGTTCCTTCTGGGAGGGTAAAGAGGAGGAACCCTCGTGTTTGCCAGGGATGGTGGGGAGGTATTATGTTATGCTTACTTTATAGCTTTATATGAAATACGAGCACTAAATGTTCAAGTGTACCCTCCTCCACACCATGCACGAGGGATGTATTGACAGTGTTTCCTTTGGCGGCTGGATAAAATGGCAAAGGTAGTAATACCGAGTAAGATTTGGACTGAAGGAAGGTGAGAAGCATGTGAATAGATAAACGTGAGTGGGATATACACACGCCCACAAAACCTGAAACACCACGTCATTTTCATGTGGTTGGATCAAGCATCTGCCTGTTGTCTGGTATCATCATTTATGATTTAATGCAGTAGTGCTTCTGTTCTTGGCCAAGTAGCTAACGCATGCTAAATTGAGAAAAACTTTGTATTTAGTGAACAATTGGCCAGAGAATAAGAAAAGCATGTGTAACCAAAAGAAAAAAAAAAAAAAAAAAGGAAAATGCAGCAAGCTTTTCAGGGTATTTTTTCCCAATTATTTAAAGTTCTAATACAGCTTTAATTGTCCAGCAAAGATGACATTACATCTTTTTAGGAAATCTGTCCCTGTATACCATGTCCCGTACTGCTCTGTCTCTTATCATCGTTAAGGGCATCATGTTTCCTTTTTGGGTAATATGTTAACTTTTTTAACTAGAATTTAATTTTCTTTAACTTTCTGGGAACTTTGTCTTCGTTTTGAATTGCTGTTGTGCCGTATTGCCATTTCTTACCACAAGTGATTTTTTTTTTTGCAAGTTTGACATGTTCCTATTGCCACATTTTTTTTTTTCAGTTTTACAGTACAGATGCGTGAGGAAAAAAGGCTGTGCAAATGATTTCCTCCCTAAAGTAAGAGCTGAAATATCATCATTTTGGTAGGTGGAGGGGAGAGAAGAAGAAAGAAGAAAAAAAAGCAACCTTATTTCAGTGGGAAGAGAAGATTTGAGTGGGAGATCAGAAGGGAAACAATAGTTTTGGGAGGTCTTTGAAGAATTTATGAAGTCACCAGTATTATAAAAGATTATCATAACGCTTCATTTATTCCTAAAGGGCATACGCTTCACCTCTCACTAAAACATGAGCTTTATGCCGCATATTTCCAGACTGGAACTCGAGCCCTTACAACACGTAACTTGATTCCTACAGCAACGGAGATGTTTGCTTTTTGTCTGAAAGGGAAATTGTTCTCCGGCAGCTTTTATGCCTCTCCAGCACTTCCCTGGTGCTCTGCATACCAATAATTGTCTTGCAGCACTTCACAAAAAGCACAATGGACACAGACTAGGATCAGAAAAAAATCTAGGTGGTGTATTCCAGGTTATCATCAACTTGAATCTTTTTCTCTTAATGAGGCAAGACTGAGATTAGCACGGGGAGGAAAAAGATTAAAAGTACTTCTAGATCCAAGAGCTGGTCCTTCTTCTCTTGCTTGGAAAAGAAAGGCTTTCATTTCATGCCGGTTTGTATTTATGTGGGTACGTTTCCTACATCCACACAAACAAAGGGTGAATCTAATGCAACGGCAGTGTAGTTGAAGCTGTGATGTGACTACCTGAGCATTTCACCGCTCACTTTAGTTGGCCAGGGTACAACTCCTGCTATGCAGCAAAGCCATGAAACATGCGGATTACCCATTGGCGAAGAGCAGATACTTTGAATTATATCTATGAAGGGACCTGGAAATGTCAATGTCATTTTAGGTGTTCAGTCAGGCAGCGTTCAGGGCCAGGAGCTCCTGTTCTGCTGTTGTTCAGCTCTCTGGTAGATGCTGTCAGACTTCTCAGATTCCTACCCAGTGCCTTACCAGGATGCTCAAGAAAGGCAATACTGGTTTCTGTGGTTTGCAGTACTCAGGTAGGTAGGGGTACTAAGAGTAAGAGTTCTGGGTGGAAGGCAAGGTGGAGGTGATTGCCATGCCCACTGAACCCATGTTCAAAGCACTCGCGAATATACGTGGCAGATGGTTTTAAAAAATCTCTTGGCTCAATGTAAAACAGGAACGGTGGGGGTTTTTTCCGTAGGTAGCTGCCGTGTGTATATTGGGTCAAGCCATTCTCAGTTCTTCTGTTAAAGACCTTCCATTTTACTTGACTAATTAGTCACTGAGCAACACTTCTTCAATAGTCTGTTGATTGGGACTCTGCCCTGGATTCCAGTCCCTGTTCCACATTAGACTGAAAAAACATGCCTCCGTGACCCCGTCGCTTGCTTAACAGGGATCGGCTGACGCTGAAGTGGCCTTTCTCTTTCCCATGAGAGAGGTTAGCTTGTTGTAGGTTCCCGATTCCAAAGGAGATTTACAGTTGCAAATCCGAACTGCAGAAAAGCTCATGGCGTTCGAGGCACTTCACAGCACTCCAGTCGGCTGCTCGGCGCTGCTTATGGCTTGGTTTAGTTGGCTTTCTGCGAGCTGCGATTTCCCCAGGCGTTGCCTGGGCAGCCTGCACGCCTAACCAATTTAATGGCTCCATTCTTCAGCAAAAGGCCTGTAAGTCAGGAGTTCAGGACGTAGGAAAACTGTTAAATAAAACATAAGTGAATGCAAAAATAATCATTTAGTGGACATTATGAAAGGACGGTAAACCAAACAGTTCAGTCCAATGGATGATCTATAACATCTAAACAAATATGACAACTAATTAAGGATTAGGTTCTGCATTTTGGATGACAGGCCTTATAAAAATGAACAGTTAGGTTATGTTGGGGAAAAAAAAAGCTGCGTTTTCCAAATGTCAGGCAGACAGCTCAGTAAGCAGAAAAGCTCGGTTATCCAATTAAAATAAATGTGCAGTGTTCTCAATATAAAGAGCTAAAGCATCCTTATGTTGAGGAGTTAAGATCCTGAAATATAAGTGGAGCAAAAAGTGCTCTCTATAAAGATTAATGTAATCTATCAAGATTAACATTTTGCATGCTGGCAAAGGCATACAGTAATGTGTTTCAATCCCTGAAATTGGAAACATTAGACTAAGATCAGTACCAATTTAAACCCCAGGTAACCCCAAATATTGAATTGAATTCATTATTTACAACCACGATGGGCTAATAAACTTGCCCTAATGGCTTCTATGGGAAATAGCTACCTACGGTAGGTGCTGTTCTATCTCCCATAATCCTCTCTGATACTTCCCGTGAAATGTAATAACAAGTTGCATAAATGTAATTTAGGGAAAAGTCTTCCACTAAATGTAATTCCTGATTTATTCAGGAGTTTGATTCCTGTCCTAAGAAAGATCGAGGAAGTGTTTGAACATTGTCGTGTGCACTGGTGTCGTAAGAGGGGCCACGAAGTTTCAAGACCACCAGTGGGGGACACAGTTTAACCTAATTTCTTTTTGTTGTTGCTTTCTAGCAAAAAGAGGTTATCAGATGACAGTGGAAAGCCAGTGGTGGGAAGGCATCACAATAGCAATTAAATTAGAAACTAGGTTGCACTTCCATTATAGGAAAGAAGAGCCCATGCTCTGGATCGCCATGATAGGGCATGAAGGGCAGATCTTTCTTTTAAGGCAAGATTTAAACCTGCCTTTTGGAACAGGTCTCCAAAACAAGAGTTTCTAAGGCTGGAAACTTATAACACAAATTTTCTAAAAGGACATTTAATTCACGGCATTTGCAACAGAATTAATGTGAAACATAGGGATTTTCTGGTGGCTTATAGAGCAGAAAGCAGAAAATTGTTACTAGGAGGGAGGCTTTAGAGGCTTTACCAGGGGTATTAAAATGGAATTCAAGTTTGTGAGGTGCCTGATTTATATAAAAATTCTGTCAAATGTTGAAATGAGAGGTGAGAATCTCAGCTCTGCAGTGCCTGAGAAAGCATGGAAGATCATGGCTGTAACACTCCCACCTCTCTTTGATTTTGCCACCCACGGAATTGCCACCTTTTTTGTGAAGTGAGCAGTTGCACTTGCAACTCTGAGTGCCTCTGCTATCCTCACCTTTATTCTTCTAGAAGCTCTGTTTAACATCTTCTTGGACATAACTTTTGATGTTCACCCAGAAGGGCAATCATCCAACTTCCTATTATTTGAGAAGGGTGATGGCCTGGGGATACAGACATTGTTAATTCACAAACGAAGCTTTTATATATATATATATATATATATGAGGTTATATATATATCTGAGGTATAACTGAGGTTTCATCACAGACTTGAAAGATCTGGAGCCCCATTGCTCCGCAGTTAAAAAGCAAACAAAGTTTTTTCAGGAAAAAAAGCAAGGAAGAGGGGGAAAAAATAGTTTTATCTGGGAAGCAGTAAAGCTTTTATTGGCAGTTCTCATACACTGAGAATAGAGAGAGAAATATGCGTGTTGCCAAAGCTGGTAAATTCTGCTGTAAAGATGAGAAGTTGTTATGGGATATCTCTAGATTCTGATACATGTCTTTTTATTTAGTTTTTTTTTTTTTAAAACATGATGCACCATGAGGTCATGCTATAAAAATTTGACATTGTCCCCTGTCTTCAGCCAACTTTGTCCTCTGATATCTCTTTCCTATTATAAGAATATACATGTGTAGGTATGCAAGGACATAATTGGTGCGCTGAGATTAAGAGAAGGCACGCGTCAGCACAGCGTGCTGTACCAGTCATCCGCTCTGAATCCAGTCTGGAATCTCTTACCTCTGGAAAATGAGAAGTGGTAATGTGAATATGATAAGCAGAGCAACATGGCCTACTTTTTGATAGTCTCCTATAGCTTTATTCTCGGTGGCTTTGAGGGGAAGCCAATAGAGAAATCTTTTTACCCAGTGCCAAAATAATGGAGATATATGTAAATTTGTGCTCTCATCCAGTTGTCCATCTCTTTGTCGGTTAGTCAGCCTGATCCTGGTGGTTTCAAGTTATTTTGTGTAAAGCACACTCAGGGTTTTAAGAGACTGAAGTCACCTAAAGAGGTGTGGTCCAACTTTGGCAAAAATGTTTGTCTAGACCTTTGACAAAGGATACTTCTAGGTTCTTTTTTTAGTGTGAGATTTCTGCACTTTTTGCACAAATTTGAAAGTTCTTCTCCCTTCCGATTTCATTCCTAAACTTAAACTTCATTTTGTTCATGATTAAAAGAGACAATGTGGAGCAGGTAATTTTTTTTCCAATTTACGTGAAAGAGAAATTAAGACCTTAGCTTGGTAATTACAAGATCATTTCCGAAGAATTGTATTTTATGAAGATTTGGTACAGTGCTAGAATATTTATGCATAAAAGTATTGTATTCACTTACCTGTGATGATTTTAAAATCTGTATAATATTTTCTGGTGCAACAGCCACTGTCTGAGTTAATGGAAGCAGCTGACAATAAATACACCTTGCTTGAAATGTTCTAGACCTTACGCGTTGCTTCTTTTTACTATTTTCTGAAAAGCAGCCACTGCATTGCATATAATAGTGACTGTATTTTACATCATGCAAAAATTGCCAGTTGGTTTTAGACTGTGCATTTTCTCAACCTTCTTAGAATCAGAAAGGACACGACTGCTTATTTTGTCAACTCGCTTTGGCGGGTTACTACTCGTTTGCACTAACAGAACTCAGCCGTAGTGTAGTTTTTGCATTAATATCTCCTGCCTGCATATCAGTGTTGTAAAAGGAAGCTCACATACGAATTTGGCTAATTTTACTCCCAAACTAACTTTCCTTTGCTCTTCCTCTTCAGCTGTACTGCAAAAGGGAGATGATGTAGTGTGCTGTTAGCCATGTAATCTGCATTACTTTCTTCCTACTCATGGCCAGAATTACATTTAAAGATTAAAAAAAAAAAAAAGAGAGAGAAAAAGGAAAAAGAAAAGCATTGGTAGTTATGCAGATATGCAGAGGGTACTTACCAATGAGGTAAAGGAAGGCAGGCTGCTGAGTGAGCAGAACCTAGGAATTTTAAATAACTTTAAGCCTGCTAAAAGGAAAAGTCATAAGGTCTCTGGTGCTTGTGATCATTCTGCAGAAAACCAGACAGCATTAAAAGAGAAACTTTTCAATTATCTTCTGTGTAAGCACAAGCATGCAACAATATCAATAGCCTATTTTAATCAGAGAAAAGACAATGGCTTAAATTTGAAATTTTTTTTGTGCTTATTTGCGGGGCTCAGCCCAGAGCATATAAACATCTAAGGTGACCTGTTTTCTGTAAATTCAGGAGTGGACGTCTAAAAGCAAACTGACACGTTTTTCAAAATTAGAGGTAAAAATTTTTTGCTAGGGAGGGAGACAGAATTTCAGGATGTTAGAAGAAGCCCACTAAAAGGCTGGTTTGGGACGGCTATGTATATTTTTCATGCGTCCCAGGCTAGCTTTATTTTGATCTTTGCCCATCATATTTCATTGACATAAGGAGCCATAGAAATAATACTGTGGAGTTTCATTGTTAGGAAAAAAAAAAAAAAAAGTCTTGAAGTCCCTGAAGCTATTTACTTTTGGACTGAAAATTCCACCAAAGCAGGAGAATCCCCAGCTGTCCTCCTGTTCCCTCCCCCCCCCCCCCAGGCACACAACAGGAGGGAAGTCCAAGTTTTTACGGCAAACGGGCTGCAGATTAGTACCAACTAAACCCAGTTGCTCCAGCCTTCCCTGGGTTAGACTGGGGACTGGCACCGGCAGAGAGCTGAGCAAGGAACTCCAGGTTGTCAGCTACGCCGTGCAGCACTGATGCGTGACAACCGCTCGCTTAGCGATGCACCGTGCAGGCACGGGCTGCACAGCTGTCGGGGACCCCGCACGGTCTGGTACCCTCGTGTGGGCTGGTGCGAGGCCACAGTCACACAACTGCTGAACCATGGAAGGGAGCCGTGGCAACCCTTTGCTGGCTGTCCTGGTAAATGGATAAGGCATAGTCCAGTCCAGTGGGATTAGAGCTACTCCTCTCCGATCACTGGGGCCAGTCCTTCGTTAGGCCTTCTGTGCAATGGGGAACGGAGGGTGACTCACTCCCTTCTCCCGTATTTCTGCATACGGGAATTCTCTTTCAGCCTTCAAAGATAAATTTGACCTTGAAGGAAACACAGAATTGAGGCTTCTCTCCCTCTAAGTCGCATTCCTCCACATACACAGGAGAAATTAATGAATTTTTTTTTGACCTTATGCTTTCCTGAATATTTTGTATAATAACCCAACCTAGGAAAGATATTTAAGCCTAATTGAAAACTAAATTTTCCCAGAATTTCAGCTGTGAAAGCAAAGCGACTCTTCTGTGAATCTCTTGATAATGTGCAGAAAAAGGGCAAAGACCTATGTGGGAGAAGGAACCCGATAGTCTTGTCAGGAAGTTTAGAGGCTTAGCTCTTCAAGTAGCTTTTAATTATCTTCCCCTAAATAGAAAGATCACCAGTAGCTTGTAACACGCCCATAGGACACTCCTTCCTTTCATAACAATAAAAGAAGCGCGTGCTAAAGAATAATAGAAAACAATGAAGAAGACATTTTACTGTTAATGAAGTGTTCGATGCCATGCCCTCGTTTACAACCGGCCATCCGTCTTTCAGAAAGTTTAACTTAAAACCAAAAAAGCCTCAAGATGGATGATGCAGAGGTTTGGGAAGTTTCCTTATGATGGGCATCTGCAAAACCTCTGGGACTTCCCCATATACGTGGGGTTGCTTCTAACTAAGATGGTTTTACTGGAAACATCACTAAACTTTGAAAGCTCACTTCTAAAAGATAGCATTTTCTGAGCCCTTCTTTTTACATCTGATCCAGCAGAAGCAGTTTGCTTAAATAACTCAGTGGGTTTTTTTGTTGTTTTTCCTTTTAAAGACTCTTTTTACAATTCCTAATATTAAACCGGAGGAGCTTGAGAAGATCAAACAGCACGTAAAGATTTAAAAAGCGTAGCAGAGGCTGGAGCTGGGAAAAAACCCAACCAAACAAATAAAAGACCAAAGAAAACCCCCAAAGATTCATGCTCTCTTAGTATATTAACCTGACTTTAAAGCGGAAGAGTCTCTTTGGGCTCGCTGGTAGCTAACTACCACAGCTATCTTTCAAGAGAGACCTGGGAAAAGGGGAGGGCCATGCGGAGGAGGAGCCCTCAACACACTTGCAGAGCCATTCTGTCCGGGGAGTGCCTCAACCAGTGCTGCAAAGCATAATGCAAAGCTATTTTCCGTGGTGATGGGGACCCCTCTGTAGCCACCTTCTCTTCCGAAGGAAAGGTCATCTCAGTTGTGAGAAGCGGAGAGGCCCTTGCGTTTCACTCTCTGTAGCCAAGCCATGTGGCAAACCCAGTCAGTTGGGTTTTAAAGCCTTTGTTCTTAGCCCCTGACTGATATATAGCACTGTGACAGGCATAAGTTTTCTCCTTATTCAGCATGAAATTAACTTGACGTGTTCAAAGAAGCAAAGCTATCAAGCCCGGATCATAATCAGCGTTAGCTTCTTCAGGGGAATCTTCACAGTCAAACACTGAAATGTAATCTGTACATGCAACGACTCCCACGAGCACCTCTGGCACCGCAGCGGTCGTTGCGCACATGCTCAAGAGCAGACATGCTCCGCCTGCCCTTGCAAAGGGGTGAAATAAGGAACGAATATTCCTCGTGCCCTCCCCCTGCCTTCCCACAGTAGCCCCAAAGTTGTCACAAGCCAGCCCAAATGCATTGTTTTAAATATGCTTGTAATGAGTAAATGCATCCATAGCCATTTGGATCTGGTATTTTAAATGTTTAAGTGCCTTTTGGGAAGCTTTTAGGCTAAAACATTGCTGTTAAGACACTGAAATATTAGTAAATCTTGCAAACGACACGAGTTCTAATGTTCCTCATTTCTGTGGTGCAGCATGCTGTGCTAATGACCCGGTGACTGGATTTTCTGCTTTTGAAAGCAGAGCTATATGCTGTAAAACTTTCATCTAAGTTGAGCTGCCTCTCTCTAATGAATTTTTTATTTGTTTACTCGTTGTTTCACTAGAATTTAAAAGGAGCAATTAAAAAAAAAACAACCAACCAAATCCTAACCCCCTAACAAGGAACTCGCCTTAATTCAAGGTCCAGTATAATGATGGGGGAAACATCATGCTATGGCCAGTAAAGTGATAAGAAGTCTAGAAAGATGCATAAATACGTTGAGTATTTTACATGCGAAGAAATACATAGTTCACGTGGTGACGGTGTACATTCGCACCGGCCACCGCAGCTACGTTTGCCACGCGGCCGTGCCCGTGCACGCCTCCGCGTGGGCACAGCCAGCTGTCGGTTTGTTGGAAGTTCCTGATGTCTTTTGACCACAGATCCAGCTCCATTTCCAATGTGGTTGGCTTAATACAGGGCGCAAGACCTCTCGCGTTTGGCCTGTGCCGGGCGAGGGAGGCTGAGCGGGCACGTTCTGCATCTCCACAGGGCTTTGAAGCAGACCCCGAGCGACCTGTCCTACCCTCGGTGCCCGGCTTCCCGTCAGCGGGAGTCCACTGCCCCGCAAGAAAGAGGCCGGGAATGCAGGAGCAGACAGAGGGAGGAGGAGAGCCCTTGAACTAAATGTTGAGCGAGCCGAGGTGACTGTGCAGGTGGTGTCGGGGTCGTGGGGGAGCGAGGGAGCCGCGCTGCATCCCACGTGGCAGCCGGCAGTGCAGAACAGCCCCCGCCGCCTTCCCTCAGGAGCAGCTGCAGGACCAAAGGCACGGCTCAAACGTATCGCGGTTCCTATAACCGAGGTCGATGCCGAGATCTCTGTTCGTTCTGGTGGAGCTCACAAGTGGAAGTGGGGGGAGGCACGAGGGTGGTGCTGGTGCTGCCGCTGCCCTTGCTGCGCGCATCCCCGGCCCTGAGGCACAAGCCCCCCTTCGCCCCAGGACTTGCTTTGCACAGGAGTAGAAAAAACGCCCCGTGTACAAAAATAAATAAAACCCCCAGCCCTTCTGTGTAAAAAGCAGAGTAGCGATCAATATTTACATCGTGTTTATTTACAGTAGAGTTGGTCGAAACAATGTTATTAGAAAAATACATGGTTGAAATGCGGTTATCTTTGCCTTAATTCTGAGCCAACTGTAAAGCCAAAAATTTCTCAGCCTAGAGGACAGGCAGCTGATGAAAGTTGTGCATTGTGCAAATACGTGATCGCCCACCCCCTGCCCCTTCCCTCTCCACTTGGCTGTTGTTTCAGCCCTCCAGAGTACGGCAGGGTCTGGTCGGCAGTGTCAGCCAAACCCCGTCGGAGCCATGCAGAGCTCCCCAGAGCTCGGCACCGCTGAGTGAGGTGTCAGCGGGGTCTGGTGTTTAACCTCCAGCTGAAGCACGTTGCGATGGCCTTCGCCCACCCACCCTTGGCTCGCACGAGCACAGCATCTTCCTGCAACGCTCAGCCATCCCCAGAGTGGCACAGAAACCTTCTCTTCCTTCCCATAATTTTGTTTTTAAGGTACTCTTATTCCAAACCTTCACATTAAAGTTCCAAAAGCAGAGAAAATAGTGTGTTTGGAGAGCTGTAGGTCTTTATTATGGTAAAATCTTAACATCTAAAATCCAATTCAGGCCTTGCTATAAATAAGTATAATGAAGAATTTAATGATATTTCCAGTAAAATTAGTTAGAAGGCAAACTTTAAAAAATGACACAGATCATTAACTGGGAATATTTCTCAGAAGAGATTTGTTATATTAAAAAGGCACTGAAATTACTAGCGTTAATCAACTGTATTGTATTAAAGACTCTGTATAGATTAATTAAGTACTTTAAATACGAAGAAATAAAAAAATGGGGGTATAGGGGAATCGCAGGCTTGAATCTGGGTCTCCTGCCATGCTGCTTCCCCTGCACTTCTTAAGCACCTAATTTAGTAAGAATTCAGATTAAATAATTCTTCTCGGCTGGTCTAAGCTGTTTTTAATACCCCAATTCATAAGTAACAAAATTCCTGGCTACTTTCCTCAAATGCAGATGCTGGCCTCCCCCCTGCCCTCCCATCACACCCTCGGCTGAATCTGGTCAGTAAGGGCTAAAGAGAGGCAGCAAAATACATTTTATACAGTTCCTGTGATATTTAGCTGTGATTCTTTGCCTATAGGACCTGGCATTTCTAAGTGGTCACCGCTGAACAAATCTGGGTTTGTTTAGCCACTGACTTCAGATAAGAAGCGCATTCAGCTCAGTACACCTAAAATTTGTATTTGCCAATGAGGGAAATTCAGCCTCTACACTGCTGGCTCCCGTGGGTACAGGCCATTTAAAACAACCTCAGTTAAAAGTACCTATGTTTGGCTTTGGTTTGGTTTTTTTTTTTTTTGTTTTTGGTTTTTTTTTTTTTTTAATACTGTCAAATAGGTAGGATACATTTTATCCTTCTTCTTGTGGGAAACACGGAGCAGCTCCTCTGCCATCTGGGCTGAGACAGCCTTGCACCATGTTGCAAGGTTTTTCTGGTGATGGAAAAGCAGCAGGATTAGGCCGGCAGTAACCTCATCAACACAGTCAACCGCTCCAGGTGTACATGTTCCTCTCCTATACCAACCTATCACCTCACTGGCATATACGTTACATAAAATATTAGAATATTCACTGTTAGCTCTTGCAGAAAAATGTACTTTGCTATTATGGGCCAGGAAAAGCAAATTTGTATTTGCCTCCTTGAATGTTGCTACATTTTTCCCAGCTTTTGCCAAATCCACTCGCACCAGCAATGTTTCAAGAACTAGGAAAAAAACCCCAGAGGCGCTCCCTCTGTCTACTGCACTTATACTATATAGAAACCTCTGTAAGAGTGGTCAACAAAGCCGTCCTCTCCCTAAAGATAAAAGGTAAAAATGTCTTTTCTTGTAGAAGGGCCTAAAATCAAATTTATAAAAGAAGAAACTTTAAACCAGTCTTTTTCCCATCCTGCACATGCACAAATCACAGCCCAGCCTCCTCAAATAGGGTGAGGGCTTGCTAACAGAAATTGTAGCTCTCGGGCATTTGCAAAAGATTAACCCGCATGCTGTTTCCAAGCCCGCGTGCACTACAAAAGAAATTTCTTCCAGAGATCCTCTGGTTCAGTAACTGCTATTGAAAAGGCAGCCCAGAAGTAGAACATTTCACTGGTTTAAACTAAATATTCAAACTTGAAAGCTGGCAGACTTAGATATGTTTTTTTTTAAATGGGCTTAGCATTAACAAAATAAAAAAAAAAATCATTCTTCTGCCGTTTGTCTGGCTCCGTAGGTATTATCATATATTCTTGTCCCCCACTTTCTTATTTCAATTGTGTGGTGCTTTAAATGACGCTGGGTAATACACCCGACCGCGCACCAGAAACAGGTCACCAGCTGATTTCCTGCAGCTGCTTTATAGAAAAGAATACTCCTTAAAACTCAAAAGCTCTTCAGCCAAGTTGCCAATACTCAAGGAGCTGTTGTACACATACGTTTCGTTATGGTGCGTCTCACATTCTGGGCACGCTCTTTAGTTATGTGATGCAAATACTGACATACGTTCATGTAAAATGCAATTACCTAAAATATATGTAGCCACAGACTATCACTCAGGCAGGATGAGCTGCCTTCATTATTTTATTTTATTTTATTTTATTTTATTTTTTTATGGAGTCAGTAAGTCAGAGAGTTGTTTCACCTGTAGAGTTCAGCTGAAGGAATGCACTTGTAATTATATTAATTGAAACACCTGGACACCGCCTCATACAGGAATGAGGCTTATGCTGCACGCAGACCTTATTTTTTGCAATTCTTTTAAAGCAAAATTAGGCGCTTTTCAAGAAGTCTTGAATTTTCTCTTCTTGTGTTTGCTGTTTTCTCTTCTTTTGTGTTTATTTTTTCCTCCCTCGGCGGCGGTCACTGGCCAGGCCGGAAGTGACGAACTTCAAAGCAGCAGCGCGTGCTCGCGCTTGTCCCCGCCCCCCCCCGGCCCGGCCCTGGCGGGGCGGCGCTGTGCGCGGCGCAGCTGCCGCTGAGGGGCCCGCCCTGAAGAAAAGGGCCTTACAGGGGCAGTCGCGGCTCTGCTCCTGTGAGCAGCACAGCGGCTGTCAGGTCCGCCCTCAGGTGCGAGGGCACCATGAAAGTCGAAATATGGGGTTTTTTTGGCTTTTTTTGGAGAAAAAAGTTTTGGCTGTGAAGAGGTTTGTGCCACAGGAGAAAGAAAGGCGTGGGTGAGTGATAGGTAATACAGCCCAGGCCCTGTGTTCTGCTGCTCAACTTTTGTAGAGGCAGGTGAAAAAAAATATTTCAGAGCCTTAGAGGTTTGCCCTGAGGAGGTGGAGGGTTTGGGGGATGAAGAAGGGAAGTGTGGGGGGCAAGGTCTTTTTTTTTTTTTTTTTTTTTTCCCACCAGCCCACTCTTATCTTAATTGGCAAGAAGTTAAATTAAGTTCCCTCTCCAAGTTGCGTCTGCCTCGCCTGGCATAGTAGATGATAAATGATCTCCTCTCAACTGATGAGCCTTTTTTTATTTCCATCCCTGCTGTCTTGTTGGGGGGTGGTGGTGGTGAGAGAGCGCCTGGGTGAGCGGCTGGCAGCGGCCGAGGTCAGCCTGCTACAGAGGGGGCATCGTGGTGGCGGTGCGGGAGCGCTCGGAGAAGAGTGGGTGTCAGGAAATATGACAGACCCCTCTGGAGAAAGAGGGAAGGGAGTTGTGAGACAGGGAACGGGAAGGCTGTGGGCCGAGGGAGGTTAATCTAGGCAAGCGGAAAACAAGGCGTTTGGCTGAGGAATATGCTGTAACTGAGGCTCGTTGGTTTTTAAGCAATTTAATCAACTAACACTAATGGCATGTAAAGCTTATATAAAATAAAAGATAAGTGCAAACACCGTATGTGAATTTCCATGAATACTTGGAAAAAAAGGCGTATGAGCCTAGGAATATATCTCTAGGCCTTAAAAATAGGTGGTCTGTTCATGTGTGGTTGGCTGGCAGTGAAGCGTAACGCTGCAGCATAGCCCTCAAAAGCAGAAGCGGGGAGCAAAGGGCACGAAGCAAACTGTTATCCAGGATTTAAGTCGGATTTGAGGGGCACGTGGTATCTGTGCCTCCTGCAGCTCTGCTGTGCAGTGTGCCCAGGCACAAGCCCTGGTGAAAGGATGGCTGTTTGGATCAGCTTCGATAAAGAGGTTTTGCTGTTTGTTCGGCTCCTTTCCTAGCAGTAGAGCGTAGAGCAGAGCTGCCGTGCTAGGCGGGCAACCAGCACTTAATCTCGCTCTTAATAGCTACCTCTTGCAATACGTGTGTTATTAAAATAGTGCTATACCCAAGTAGTTTTAGTGAGTTAATAAATTGTCCTCTGCCCATTTGTGATACAGGCTCCTTCAGCAGATGTGAACAAGTATCGCTGTGACAAACCTGCTTTGATTGTGGGGAATGTCAGCTGAAGATGCATCGCTTCCTTGTTACTTGATTAGAAAATTCAGGTGACAGTTTGGCCCAAGTACTCACATAAACTGGAGTCCAAACACTTAATTGGCTTTTTCTGCTTTCACTGGGAGGTGCCAATTAAGCAGACTCCACTAAAGTTGTTTAAGAGGGCGGCAAGGTCAAACTCAAAAAGGGGGCATGAAAGAAGATCAGCTGCGTCCCTGCATTAGGAGAAAAGTTTCCTAATTTGTCAAGCAAACTCTTATAGCCAGCAACAGAAGTGCAAGCTTACAAAGAAAATATCCCTAGAGGAGTTACTGCAGTCTCTTAGAAGAAAGACAGAAGGAACATGCATGCGCATCCCCCCCCGATGGATGAAAAGGTTTTAAAATTCCCTCCAAACTGCTGGTCTGCTTGCTCTGCTTGTATCTGAGTGGCTCTTAACCTCTCTTCTAATTCAGTAGTGGCAGCTGGGGTTTGTTCTGTAGTGTTTGTGTCTTTTAGGTGATACCAAGTCACCAATATTACTGAAATAATGCGAACGGCAGAGACAGAAGAAATGTCTGTATTATAATAACAAAGTCATTTCCTAGAGAAACATTTGACTACAGGCTGAACTATCTGGCCATAAGCGTGCTCCAGGAAAGGGCCATTACAGCCCTCGCTGGTGCTCCCTAATCCTGGCCGCTCTTTCTCTGTTGATGGAAGGTGATCATCGCTTATAGGCAACAGACACAGGAAGTGTGGATGGTAAACGTGATGCAATCACACAAATACATATTTTCAATGTAAGCCATCACAGTGTAAGTGCCTCATATTCAGATAGGCCTACCAACGCAGCGGGAAAATAGGCCTCTGAGTTACTGTGCCTCAGTGATGACTTGGGAACAGACTATAGGATCATCAGGCAGTGTGTCTTCACAGTTCTTCATACTGTGTTTAGGAGGAAAAAAAAATAATAGGCAATCTCTGAGTTGCTACGATTTTCAATTGTCTGAAGTGATGCAAGGAACCAGTACTTCTTAATAAGGTTTTGCGGTTTCATTGCACGTGTTTTGTTTGAAGGTAAAGAGTATTTGCACGGGCACTAAAATATAGTGGAGAAGAGCTGTACAGAATTTATGCTGCCCCTGGGGTTAAGAGTGTCTGTATCTGAGGGTTTATGTCCAGCTTTTTTTCCAAAAATGTTTGTGGGGTGAATTTTAAGTACTTTATCATGTGCAGGATTTGTAAATGTACAGGAGCTGGGTTAGGGCCATTGCGCTTTTAAGATAGTTGTAAGCCTGGCGCTTCCAGAAAGCACGTGCATCTACGCAGCAGATCTAATCCCAAGACGTACTGGCTCACCATGCTGCACTTGTGCTGATAAATCCCCAAAATTAGACTCACTATGCAGAAATTGGGAGCTTGCACATTTGAGTTGGAGCTTTTGAAAACAGGAAATTAGTTCTTGTGATCACAGAACCACTTAGCTTTTGTTTTCTTTCTCTTGCTTAAGATATCAGTGATAGCTTTAAGTATAAATAATTTTGAAAAATACCATCACTTCTAGCCTAAAATTTGGGCATTATTGAATGAAAAAACCAAAAAGGTTTCAGCTTTGTGTAAAAAAGCTTAATTGGTGACTGTGACCAGTAACTTTAATCGAATGTTTAGGATGCTTATCCAACCAGAGTGAGTGCTCAGAAATATAGTACTTCAGCAGCAGTTTGCATTAGTGGTAAACAACCATCATGATGTTCTTGCTTGTTATATTACAGCTTAAATGTTCTACGATGCAGAACTGTTAGTTCTGCTTGTATATAGCTATTACTTCAAAGCAAATGAGCTATTGAGAAGAATTTTTCTAAAGGATCACTTCAGAGCCCCACAGGAGAAGACCAGGTTCCCCATGCCGGAATGGAAGTTCAGTGCTCTGAGTTTGGCAGAAGGACCTTGCCCCGCCCTTCCCTAAAAAAATGTGCATCGATCCATCTCCTCTGCTCACGCCCCCCCTCCCCCCCCTTTTTATTTTTTAATATTTAGGTCAAAGTTAGAGTTGCACAAAAATAGGAAGTTGAAATGAAAAAGCATTCGTTCCCGGCATTGCGTTAATACTGGAGAGTAAATTATAGAATAGAGCAGGTGAGAAACAGTTGAATCACTTCGACTTCTTGCCAATATGGAATTAACAGAATGTACATTCAGTTCTCTTAGTGTTCTTCAAGTTTTCTCTGTTGTGTAAGAAAGTTGTATTTGCATCTCTGCGTATTTTGCCACTTTCTAATAGTGCTATAAGCCAGGGGCCGGAGACTGTATTCCCACATAGGGTAGACACTTGAACAAACATACAGCTTTAAGATCATCATTGTTTTGACCTTTCTTTTCCTTTTCTGCTCAATACATACCGTGATCAGTCAATAGCTGCTGTGGGAGCCCTGGCTCAATATAATTTAAACTGCTTAGTATGTCAGAATGATGCCACTTCAAATATTATAACACTGAAACCTTGTTGTGTAAATAAAGAAGTGTAGTAGAAACTAGTTGGAGAAAAGACAGATATCTTTCTTTGAAAGGTCTGTTTAATGGGTTAATTATTTTAACAATGTAATATCACTTTTACAACGCTCCTGAGCTGACTCTGGATTTATGCTGATATAAATGTTTCTTATAGAACCAGAAACAAAAACCCCTGGGAGAACTGTTTCCCTAATCTTAAGCAGATCATAGGAGAAACGGAGAAAGATGGTTTGAACGTGTGAGAAATGAGCTTTGTCTCCCCTTACCAGGTTAGTCTGAAGTGCTCTGGTTCATTAAACCGAAGCATAATCCAGTTGCACCTCAGACTTCTGCCTTAGAAAGCAGCATGTGTTTGTTACAAAACTCCTTATTTCACCAAGGCTTTGTTTTCTCCTGCGAGGAAAATGTGTGTTATCTCTTGGTGATGGAGCTCTGGTTCACCTGTAGGTGTTGAGAGGCTTTCAGGCTGCCACTTACTGATTTGGGTAAGCCTCCAGTTCATGGTACTTTTCCAAAGCATTTACTTTTTTTTGTAAACAAAGAAAATCTTAGATTGCAGATTTAATGGAAAACATGAACCATCTGTGAATGTTACTTGCAGCTCATTTGCTTCATTGGCAAATATTAAACGGTGTTGTAAAGATCCACTGAAATTATGGAAATGGGTTTTAACATTAAAATCAAAGTGCAATTAGAACATTTCACTGCATAATTGTTTGGCAGACTAAGATAGTAAGCAGAAGATACCCAGATTTCTGATTTATTGGTCACAGGTTGTTTCTTTAGAACTACAGAAGCTGGGATACATTTTTGTATTTATATTTTTTAAATGATCTACACAATTATGAAAAGATGGTGCACGCACATCTCGGGTTTTATTTTGTATGACTGGATTCTGCATTTCCAACCTGTTATCTCCACTTTCTCTAGACCTGCGTAAGTTGAAACTTGCACAATTTAGGGGTGGGGGTACAGACATCAGGACCCTCGTATTTTCCCTTTGTGTATGCCCTGGTCTGGCACTTACAGTGTATTTGGTTTCAATCATTATTCAGACATAAGAAAAAACGGTTAGCCACCAATGTGGCCTGGAGTGTTTTGTAAGCAAACACCCTGTTGCAACAGACATATAATTAATCACAAAGCCTACCAGTTCATACCGTCCTCAGAACTGAAGAGGTTTAAAACAAAAAAAGTTGATTTAGTGTTGAAATTCCAGAAAATAATTTTTTATATATTTAAAATACAGACACAGTGTTATGATGGCAATTTATTTGCCAAATGCATGCTTTGCTGTTTTATGTGAAACAATGAGGAATGATGATAGGTAAGAGCTGGCTAGTGAGGCACAGACTCCTTGTGCTTTTAATTTACGTACAGGGTGCTTGGAGTGAGAATATACTTACTATCTGATGCAGCTGAACACTAGGAGCTCAGCCCTGGAAATGAAATAAGTAGTTGAAATTACTGCACAGTTGTTTTTGGTGTAAAAGCTTTTCAGAGACTGTCTCTTTTGTTCAGTGCTTGTACAATAGGGTCCTATTTGTGACTAGGTTCCCAGGTGCTATTGTAATGCAAATAATTATTTTTTTTTTTTAATGCACACTGTGAGCTTCAGTCTAGCTTCAGGAGTAAATATTTAAGTACATCTAATATTGAACATTTGCTGAATGCCTTAGTATTCCTGTTATGATTGTTTAGTTTATTTATTTGGAGAATAATGTTAGTCTTGGGGGGGGAAACTGTGTTACTGAGATCAACGGGGGTTTGGAGTCCTCAGTACTTTTCTGGATGGGGTGAACAAAAAGTGCAGCAGGCAATTTCAGCTCTCAAGTGAAATTATATTAGAATATTATTCTTAATAAGGTGAGAGGTAGATTTCCAAGCAGTACTAAGGAGAATTGCTTCTCAGGGAGCACTGTTGCTCTGTGGCAGACGTATCTTGCTGCTCTATTTAAGTAGTACAGTACCTGGGCATAGCAAATAATTGACGATATAACAGACCAAATCTTGTAGCTTCTACCACTACAGGTGCGGCAGATGTGAAGCATGCACCCATCAGCACACAAGAATAATGCGAAAACCAGCCATTTCCATGGCAGTTGGTTCAAAAGCTGGGTGTTTCCTCTTCTGCAGCAGTCGGGGTGCTCCAGCTGCACACCAATACTGGTTTTCATGTGGTTTGTTAACCATAATACCTCTAACAACAATGCCTTAGGACAGGGAGGACATGTTGGCAGGACTAAGTGGTTTTCACTAGATTTTCAGCTACTATCTGCTAGCAATTTTAAAAGTAAACCCTTCACCTGACCCTTAATAACCACTGTGGCTATTGTGTGTATTTGGCTCTGGGAACAACAGTTCTACGGAAGGCAGCACCTGCAGATGGCTTTGTCGGGTGCAGTCTTAGCAAGAGAGGTTAGAAAGCATGCTATGTGCTCAGGATCTGGAGGTAAGAATGAGAACCGGGGGTACCTGAAGCCCAGGAAGTAAGTTAGGAGGTAAGTTTTGGCTGACAGTTGAAGCTGGAGGCTGTTGTTTTAATCCTCGATTTACACCCTGATGCTGCGTGGACAGCTGATGTAGTGTCTTTGACTTTTGTGACCTGAGCTCATTTTGGCTTTGGATGACAGTGTGTGTGGATCTACCAACGAAGATGGGCTGACAAGGAGTTCTGCAGTAGATCTACCTCTCTGGTTTTGAATGAGTCATGCCAAGATGAGTCGAGACGTTTGGGACCTAAGGCAAAAGGATTGGTTTGTGTATTCTGGGTCATTTCTCTAAATTAATGTGCTATAGGGTTTAGTGTGCAGAGGCTGACAGTCATCTTGTCTCACCAGCACTACATACATGGATCAAACGAAGCATTTCTCTAAAGGTAAAGAGAGCTTAAAAAAAAAAAATCTTAGCAAGCATCATGCAAATGAATCTGCCTTCTCAATACAATTTCCCTGCAAACACCAACGCAGTGTAGGTCTTTAATGTGATAAATCAGCTGAAGCAGCAGGAATCTAACTAAAGGAATAGCAACTTTTTTTGAGCACCTCTGGAGGTTAATTGATGAAAGGATTTAGAGTTGATAAACACAACAGGAGGATTTGGATGTTTTCTCTCAGATGACAACCTGTATAGTCTGTGCTGCGAGATATTTATTTAACAAGAACTGTAAGTATGAAGATATAAGATGATCATTTCTCCTCCTCAAAAACAAACAAACCCACCAAAACTTTCTCCATTTAAGGCCGTATCCCACTAGTGCCGTGACATCCCAGATACTTTCAGATCCCTTCAAGGGTTTAGTACTTAGATACATGTACGTGCTAATCCACAAAGTAGATGGAGCAGGAAGATGACCTCTGAGCTGTGAATCCCCACGGATGGGAAACAAACAAAAAGGAATGGACTAAGGCAACTTTGCAATATGAAGCTGGCATGTGGTGATGATAAACAGTCAACACTGGCACAATGCTGTTGTTTAGCTTTCAACCGAGTTAGTCTTGCTGCTACCACTGGGAAAACTAATAACATAACAAATGAAACTATTGTTCAGTTTCATTAAAAAGAAATCTGATAAGATGGGGAAAATTGAATTAGCCAATCTCAATAGAGTTACCGCTTGTTGGAGCAAAAGCAATATCATCTCTAATAGAATATGTCCCAGATAGTTTTGGCTGGTCCATGCAGCCATAGAGTATGAAATTTGTGTGCAGATGCTGGCACAGCCATGCAGCATGCTAATGTTAGCATTAGTGGGTCAGCACTCTCCATCTCTAGCAGCAGTTCCATAGCCAAGGCTGGCAGTGATACTTGTTAGATCAATGTGATGAATTGATTTCTCTTGGCAAAACAGCATAGGGCTTCCTTCCAGTGAGGCTGACATGCCACTACTGACTGTCTGTCAGGTAAAGCGTCTCATGAAATCTCACAGTCTGAATGATAGAATGGTTAGAGTTGGAAGGGACCTTGAAGATCACCTAGTTCCCACTCCCTGCCATGGGCAGGGACAGCTTCCACTAGACCGGGTTGCTCATAGCCCTGTCCAATCTGGCCTTGAACACTTCCAGGGATCCCACACAGTAGCTGTCTGTGGTTAGTTTGCCAGTGTGGGTAACTACTGTGGTTAGTTTGCCAGTGTGGGTAACTACTTAAATTTCTTTTTTAAAAATTCAATTATAGAATCATAAAGCTGAAAAAGACTTTCATGCCCAGGCCTCTTGATGCTATAGCCCAATGTTGGTTTTATTGTGACTTTGTGCCTCTCCTGCCAAAGATGCAGCAGAAAGTTGCTGTCCGTAACTATGTGTTTCTCTAATGGTCCTAGCTTGAGCTTGCAATAGTTAAATGCTTGTGTCATTTAATGGTGACTTGGAATTATTATACCTAAGCTAATCGGTACATGCTCATTTTATGTTGGAAAACTAGGTAGTTATGACCTACAATTAACATGGTAGCAATGTCAGTGGGGCCTGTTAGGGTTCCTGAGTTACCTGTCACACAACCTAATTCTCTGTCCTATAACTTGTCATTGTACTTGCAGACATGTTGCAAACAGATCAGACTGGGATGCTGTCTGTATTTTGTATTTGTATAACTCATAAGATACAAGAGTACAGAAATCTAATTTGCACCTTTAGCTAATGTGTGAGTACTTCTATCTAACCTGTAGGGTATGGAGCAGGAGTTCATTTCTTGAAGTTTATGAAGTCAGTGTTTGTTGGTAAAAGTAGAGGTGAAAACAGACGAAGTGCGAGTGTCCTTTTTTTTTTTATTTTTGCTTTGTAATTTAGTAGGACAGTGCAGTGCTGGATTACAAAAAGGCAGTGATTATATATGGAGAACATTTTTTTTTTTTTTTTCTTAGGAAACCTTACAAGTACAGGAATGATAGGAGCTGTTAGGCTTTGAAGCAGTACGGCGTTGGGGGCTGAGGCAGGAGGGACCCAGTTATAATGAAGTGATCATATAGTTCAGGTAGGATCAATATATTTTATATGTAACATAAACACCTATGTATGATGTTTGGCAACAAAAGAGATATTTAAGGAGGTTAATCTGAATTAAAGTTTGCAAGGGATTACCTAGCTAGCATTAAACCCCTTTGAAGTCTGAGTATTAAAATGTCCTTAATTCAGTTTAGATTCCTTATTTCTTATATAAATTAAGGTTATTTAATTCTGAATTAGAGACTTACCAATGCTTATTTTTACACCTTTATTCTGCTAGAATTAATTTTCCAGAGCTACTTTTTCTATTTTTTTTTTTTTTTTTAGTAGGCTGGCTGGCTTCTACTAATCAAAACAGTGTTGCTATAGAGAGGACTTCGTTTTCCTTAGTGTGATTGTCTGGGGACTTTAAAGCACTGCAGTGGCTGGTAATGCTCTATTACTTGTTGCGTCTTTTAAAATATCTCTTGTATCTCATTCTTGCAAAAGTGGTGCATTCTAACTGTTCAGGTTTAAATAATATGTTATCAGATTTAAAAGCCTAGTGTCCTTAGATGATCAGAGTGAACTACTTCATTTTCAGTATGCGAGGAAATGAAACATTTTGTAATAGAAACTTAAATCTCCTGCCTGTGGAATGAAATGACCTTGCATGGTACAAGATTTACATTTAAGCCAATGGGCACTAAAACCTGCTATATACAGTTTTGTATTTCCAACTAGCTGAAACTCCATTTTGTAAAGTAGAAATGGAAATTGTATTCTGAACGTTTTTATTTTAGCAGATTTAAATGTAGTCATACAAATAAAACTACTAGGTGACAAAGACTGAGAGAAAAAGAGAAGATTTGAAGAGTAGTATGTTGGAGAGAGTGAGGATGTGTGGCAATGGTCAGAGATAAAAGGTTCTTTAGACACCGCCGAGACATTCTTGAAATGTGAAACAATAACTGGGGGATGGACATAAGTGGAAGTTTGAGTCTGAAACCCCAAATTAGAAAACAGCTGGAAACAAGTTCTAAGCAGGCTGCTCTCATAGCAATCTATGGAGCTTGCAGCAGTTGTGGGAGTCTGTTACAGCATCACATGTGCAAAGACTTTAAAAAAAAAAAAAAATTACTATATAATAATCTTTGGCAATATTATTAACTGTTCTCTCATATACTAAAGGACAGACTGGTCTGTTCTTTTGCATATTTTCTGACTTGTTTGGACTGCCAAGGTGTGAATGACATTTAAATGTGGTTTGAAACTTGGTACATAACAACCATGGGGTTACTGGTGGTGACAAGGAGGAAGAGCTGTTGTGATGCAGACTTAAATTGTGTACTCGGGAAAATGTCTGTTTGGAATACAGCAGCATTTTATTGAACTTCCTTTGTATCAAAACAGAACACCAAGAGTTTTCTAGTGGAGAGAGAAAAGCTGGTTTCTCTTGGCACTGTGTCCTGCAACCCACATCTCTGCCACTGGCTCCTGCCAGGCCCCCTTGTTATCCCCCCACTGCGGGTTGCTGGGTCTCCCTCATTTGGCTGGGAAAAGTGCACCGTGTCGTGGCTGCCTGGATTTTGACGTGCTGCCCTCGCGGTTGTGTTTCAGGGTAGGGCTTGAATTATTGTTGCCATCCTTAGAAGGGAGAAGGTAATGGGAAATAGAACACTAATTTGCGTCTTTCTTCTCTGCTAGCCATGGGCATTGTGGAAATGTCGCATACTCAGGAGATAAACTGACTTTTCCATCAAGCTTTGAGCCATCAACATCTTTTAAAAGTTACTGGAGGAGTGGAGGTAGGTGTGGACAGGCAGTGCTTGTGGCTGTTGTGACTTCTGAGGCATGATCCTATTTCTGTTTTTGATGTGGATTCCAATATTCAGCTTTACTATAGCGCTATAGCTTTTGTAATTTTGAAGAAACAGTTTTATTTTGATAGGACAGAAAAGAAAGCAAGCTGATGCTCAAGGTAGTGCTAGAATCTACAGATATTAGCTAGGTGATAAATTTAAATTTAGACTTTAGAGTGAAATGACACGAGGAAATAGAAGAAAGCATAGTGGGCTCCTGTTGATTGACCTAAGCGACACACTTAATCTTGGCCTTTTGGCATCCGAGACAAAATGAAAATTTGATTCACAAATATTCTCTTTCAAAATGAATTAATTTGAATAGGAATCAGGACATCTGCACACGAGGCTATTCAGAAATGGATACTGGTGTGGAAATTTTTGCTATATCCTGTAATCCAGGTTAACAATCAAGAATAGGCAAGTCCTATTAAGTAGGATTTAACAGCCTATCAAAGTTTAGAACTTAAACCTGTGAAATACATGTTCCTGGTGACTAGTAATGCATACCTGTAACGAAGTATTTGTTGTTGGAGTCTGCATTGCAAGAATGGGTATAGAAATGTATCTCAAAGAATCTCTGAATAATCTCATTGGTAATGTTTTCATTAGTGTGTCTTTATCTCTCTGTGTTTCTCCATATGATGACTGAAACACTATTGAAGTGTTCTTCCAAGGTAACTTTTATGAGTTAATGTAAGCGTTCAGATAACTTTTTAATCAAAATTGAAAGTGTTCATATTTCATATCAGCAGA
Organism: Vanellus vanellus; assembly: GCF_965231255.1. Taxonomy (NCBI): domain Eukaryota; kingdom Metazoa; phylum Chordata; class Aves; order Charadriiformes; family Charadriidae; genus Vanellus; species Vanellus vanellus. The sequence goes on from NC_138919.1 coordinate 5,227,607, forward strand.
TTAATTTCTCAATAGTTCCATGGACCTACAATATATATTATTTTTACTGTTCTTCAATAAAAAGTAAAATGTTAGGATGAAATTTAATGAGGATCCAGTTAAACTCTAAATGCAGTTTAGGGTCTACTGCCTAAATTCATATATCTTTATTTCTGCAGAATTTACTTGTCATTAAACTAATGTTGCAGTTTCATCGTTTAAACAGAGTTGTGACATGGGTGGTCAAAAACAGGGATGAGAGGAATGATGTGTGACCATCCGATATTAACCATTTATGAAAAACAGTGAAACATATCTACAGCAGGAAAGGGGAGAAACAGGTTATTAAAAAGTGGTCTTGGTTCAAAGGCAAAGCATAGGTGATCAGTGGAAGTGGAGATCTGTTCTAAAACATCATCCAGGTAACCATTTCTTAGGCATATATAAGATGAAAACTGAAGCAAGTGAGGTAGTGATTTTCCTGTAAGACTTCATAAATACCTTTTTCTTTCACATGCTTATGATACTGAAATGTTTTAACTGGAAACAATATAATCTTTATAAGTATACTTTTCTCATATAAAAATTCTTATTCTGACTGCTTTATTAATTAATTGGGCCTATGGCATCTTTGGGGAACCCTCTCTAACATTATAGTCTATTTAACTGCAGATGGAGGAGGTCTTTACAAAAAGAAGAGTTATTGTTAATATGTAATGATGTTGAAGCTAAACTTTGTCTCAGCTGAGAGCAGGAAGAAATACAGTTTTCCTGCTGTATTTGTTGCATCCTTTCTTTCCTATATCCAGTTTGTTTTTTCAGAAATATGTTTTTAGAAGCTTTTAGAAATAATGGCCACATTGACACAAATTGTGAATTCAAAAGTTGATAGAAATTTCTCTCTCAGCTTACTTCTGAATCTCAGGAAAACCCAACTGCTGTTAGATAATGCTTTCTATGCTGTGAGAGATATCATCCTTTTGATGGGGAACAAACAATAGATCCCAGTAGTGCATGACTGCTAAAACATTACTGAGCTAGCAAAATTCATATCTTAATATCCTGGGCTTGACTTCAGCTTTTTCATTTGTTGAAACCTGTAGCTCAGGTAACCATTCCTGCTGCATGATTTATGCTGTAGCTGTATGACTACATTGGATTTCCTGTCTAAAACCATACGTTTTTAAGAAACAGTAAGACTTTCCCATAGTTGATACTTACTAAACCAAAATGTGCATATGTACTTATTTTACGCACTAAGTGTTTTCTTACTGACTGCTATATCTGTACAAGTTCCCATCAAGAGGATGATGTTTGGCACTTCTTTTGGCTGGGAAGCATAACTCGTTAGCATAAGCTTAAGCTGTGTTTAGGCAGAGTTCGTTTTCTTTGAAAGGGGACAGTGCTCTGTTTGCTGTGGTGCTTTCGCCAGCCTCTCTGGCCAGGTGCTGAGTTTTCTGTCTCGGAGGCAGCAGTCCCTAAGAAGGCGTTTTGGGCCAGTAGACACTTGGCTCGGTTACTAGACCACCTTGTGTAGTCAGCCCCAGCCCCTTGTTCCAAGCAGCAAAAAGCATGATTTACCTGGACTCTGACTACATCAGCAGGACCTGATCCTATTTCTGCTTGTCACTGGGGAAGCTCTGGCAAAACAAAGCACCTGGGAAGCTTTTCCTGAAGCTCCTGGGGCCTGGCAACTCAAAAAGTAGCTGCTTTTTTTTTTTTTTTTTTTTAATCCTCAGAGATATATATCTTTAGGTAAAAGAGTAAGCACCTGGAGTACAGGTTAAAGTACAGAGTCTTGCCCAGGTAGTTACTTATTTTAATTTTTTTCTTAATGCTTGTGAGTTGTCAGCACTGCCAACTTCCTTTTCTGGTTAAGGACGGGTTGCTTCTCTCCATTCCTGTGAATACTTCAGGGCATTAGCTGACAACTGTTCCCCTCTCTTGTTCTTTGGACTAAAAGGAGGTAGTTTCCTTTGACCTCGCTGTTTATGAAAGTTGCTTTCTCCTCCTCCCTGCTTTTTTTTTTTTTTTCCTCTTCTCTCTAATTTTTGGGAGAAATGTATCCTGCCTGGCTTTTGTGATTTACGTGTTTCTCAAATTAATGGTTGTGCTAAGATTTCTTTGCAGACCTTCACTATGTCAATGTACACACATGCCTCCTCTGCTTTAACTCTGTACTGCTTTCACACAGGCAGTCTTGAGGATCGCAAGTATTTAGAAAAAAATATTAAATGGAAGTTCCACAACACTGTACCAAAAGTGTCTGCATGGCTAAAACATTTTAATGTATAATGCATACATGTTAACAAGATGAGAGGACACAGTTTATTTAAAATTAAATACCATTGGTCATTACCTACAAAATGCAGCGATTGGGAATGAATGCATTGTGTGACATAAATAACACAAAGGCATCTTGATAACATGTCTGGTGTTACATTAGCGTATTGTACTCAAAGGTTTTTGAAGCAAAAAGAAACAGGGCACAGAAATTTTCACAGCTACATCTTGTATTTCAGGTATGTCTAATGCAAATGAGATAGAAATTCATGACACTAGACTAATAGCACTATTTAGCCCTTAATACGCTGTACTTAATAATGACTCTGTACTTAACATTTTCAGAAGAAGGGTAAAAACAATTCACTCCACAGGGGGCCCCATGGCTTTTTGCTTCCTGTTTTTCAAAAATGAATATTCGGACTAAGACAAATCATGGAGTATAATGAAACAAGATAAGCTTCTAATGTAAACTACTTCCAGTGAAAGATCACTCCATGTCATAAAACAGCAGCTGCAGACAGTGGTTTCAGTAATGGTGGTATATTATAAAGACTGTGAAACTGCAGCAGGTTGATGCTTCTGTATAATCCAAACATAGACAAATTTAGAGCAAATGGCTCTGTAAAGTAAGACTTATATCTAGAGCTAATTCTTGTCCCATAGATCTTCTTCCAATTGTCTTAGGGGGAAATTAAGGCCATGACTGGGGCTGATCTTCATTTTGTCAAGTGGAACTGCCAACATGTCCAGCTCCCATAATTTCAATTTTATAGGGAAAGCCAAGAGAGGACTCAATATTTACTTATTACAATCCCAAGTCAGGCATTGTAATAATAAGTAGAGAATAGAAACATAGCCCAGTTTGCCTCTGTCCTGGTTTGAGGTAAAACAGGACCAATTTTGTTCAGTAACTCTGCTTCTTAGGCTGGGCCTCTCTTAACTACTGAAAATAGCAGCATATTGTGCAGATATTGTGTTTGCTCTGAGTGCTAAGACCTATGTTTATAGCTGATGCCCAGGCATGGTATGCAGAGAGGCTCTTGCTTACGCTTATTGCTATACCACCCAGGGCCAGCTGGCGCGGTTATTTGCCCCGTTGGAGGGTCAGAAGTGGAAAAGTGTAGAGGGGTCCCCCCTGCGGGGAGGAGCGGATGGGACGGGTGACCCGAAACTGACCAATAGGGTATTCCATCCCATCTGCCTCATGCTCAGTATAAAAGCTGAGGGATCAAAGGGTCAGCTCTCTCTTTCTTCAATGGCCACCGTCTGTTCGTCTGCCTCTGATCCCGATGCTGAATCCAGACCCAGAATCCAGTTCCTGTCTGTCACTGAGTCGAGATTGGGACTGCCCCAGTGACAGCTGGTGAGGTGATTGTCATCCTGGGGGCTTGGTACAGTTTTTTATGTATTTCATTATTTTCTTACTAATATTTCATTAAAGTAGTTTAGTTCCTTCTAAACTCGTAAGTCTCCTTTTCCTTCCTCTGCCCCTCTCTTTCAAGAGGGATGGGGGAGCATCTGCTGGTCCCATCTGGGGTGCCCCATGTCTCCAGGGGCCTCTTTGGCCTACACCACGGCAGCCTCTACTTGGTAATCTAGATTCAAATAAAATCAACTTGTAAAGTATATCAACTCCTGTTGAATAAATGACTAGGGCTCAAACATACATTCTGCACCTGTGGTGATAAAATGGCAGTGCTCTTGGTTGTCTTTCCATTTGTGATTTGTCCATCCTGACGACAAACTTTTTTTAGCTGAGTGCACTGCTTATGGTGCAGGTTCCTGTCAGTGTGAATTTGATTCATTTTACCTTATTGCACCAAAGATTAAATCATGTCATTTCCATCTGTGGCTACATGTGGTTGATTTGTGGTATATGTCTAACTGGTGAATACATAACATAAGATTGATTACGATAGCATTTCTGAGCGTGTAATGATAACTTCTTATGGCTTTCAACTCTGTCATTGTGCTGGTGTCATGCTGGTCTGAAATGAAAGGCAGTTTGGGAACTCGTGTTATATATTTCATACTATCTTGCAGGAAAACGTGGGGAGAGTAGCAATATTCCAACGAACTGGGGTGGGGAAATCATATTTATTCATTATATTTGTCTGTAACATAAAAACTCTCAAAGTATTCAGGTGTTTCACAACATCCTATAGAAAAGAACATTCAAGACAGTACAGTGAATGGAACTCTATAATAGCTAAAAATGAGTAAATTGAAATCTGCATTTGAGTTTTAATGTGGTATTAAATATAAGACGGGGTTTTTAGTACCTGAATCTTGAAAGGTCAGTTTTCATATTGAGTTTGAGACTGCGAAACATGCTGGATTGCCTGTGACTACCTTCTCAGACACACAGTAGCTCTGCTTTTTTAAAAGCAGTTAGTGATTTGGGTGCCGATTTAAAAGTATCAAGAACTAATGTGATTTTTCAAAAATCTGTTAGCTATATGGCCTGTTGTATGTGTTGTGTGTGTGTTTTTGTTGTTTTTTTTTTTATTTTGACAATATAACCCACTGATGCTCTCAAAGCTGCTTAAAGCCTGTGTCAGCCAGCATTCGGAATCTAAGCAGACAAAAGAAATACAGAGCAGATGAAATGAAAATTCAAAGATACCATAGAAATTCAGTAGCAGATCTGGGAATGTCGTTCTAATACTTTGGGTCCCTTGAGTCATCTTTTTCAGAAGCAATGAAACATCTGGCATATTTGGCTTTTTGGCTGTGCTATTTATTTTTTTGTATGTATTTCTTCTGAATAATCTGGCCAAAACAGGAAAAAAAGTGTTACATCAGATGTGGAATGTGCCTGTGGTCTGAGTCATGGAAAAAAGGTAGTTCTCGCTCCTGAGGAAGTGAGTCATTTGGTGTCCTTCATCTCAGAAGCCAACGGCCTAAATACGGATGCTCTCTATCCAAAATGCTAAAAGTGTCTCTTTTCTTCTAGAACTGATTAATCACAGAAAGGTCCATAAAATGTGTCTCAGTGGAAACAGACCTTAAATATCCAGGAATCTTCCTACAAAAAGTGGGAGTATGATGACCACTAGATGCTTTCAAAGTTATATTGCCTTCTTTGATCTTCAACTTTTTTTTTTTCCTTTCTTTTCCACCCATATGCTGCCTTTTTTTTTTGGAGCACCTGCAGATTTTAGCTTGTGGCCACAGCATGTTTTATTGAAGCCAGTGGGCATACCTTCCATTCTCCTTTCATTCCAAAGCAGAGAAGTGAACTATCCTCCCTACTTACACAGCAACAGCTGAAACGGTGGAAGTTCCACTCATGGCTGTAACTATGTGCTTTTCAATCAGTTGGAATAGGCAGAGAGCACAACAGAGCTACAAACACAGCAGGAAATAGATTTCTTGCCTTTCTCCCAGGGTTATGCAATAGGAATAACGTTTTAAAGAGCATTGGTTGTGCCGACAGTGTCGGAATAGCGGCTAGGGAATCTGCCTCTTGCCTTAAAGTTTTGTGCTCAGAGAGGTCTCTTCATCCATAAGCCCTGTAAGAAGTCAGTGCTGCTTTGACAGGATACTCAACTACTGAATCCCTGTTTCTGACTAGCTCGTGACTCCAAATATCAGCAAACTATGTAGGCTAACAAGATGTTGATTGTCGAAGATGAGTCAAATGCAATGATGGTGTTTTTTACTCTGTGTTAACTGGGCCTTCCTATTTTTATAACAGTGTTTGCGAGCACTACTTAAAAGCTGGAGAAGTTAATTAAGCTGTTCAAATAATGTGTACAATATTTCAAATTAAAAGCAGATTTGATTTGTCTCTCACCAGTGTAAGAATGCATTAGGGACTTGATTGTCATATCCCTTGAAGTCAGAAAACCACACTGACCATTAATTGAGTGCTAATGGCAGATACTACTATCTGGAATTAATTGCTTGTTATTATATAAATATACATATTTTATCTTGCACTTCAGGCATTTAAATAAAGAGATGGTAGTTTGATGTGTTCTGATATGGTTTCTAAGGCACCGTTCCTGGTTGTTTCCTTAAGTTCAGCAAAAACTGTTTACTGAAAGTCCCTTCCTGGTATTGGTGGTGTTTTCCAATGAGGCATATTCGAGAAAACTATTCCTCATGCCATTTTCAGGTCTTGTACATTTTAGCTGCTGCTCCAGTCAGTATGTAGATGTTCCCTTGATTTAACTGAAACTTTATTTTTAAAAGAGAAGGGCATCAGTAAAAATCTAATGTTTTCACTGGGTATAGTTCATGCTGATAAGCAAATTGAAACAATCACTGGCCTGAACATATAAGTAGATATGAATTTTGTGACAGTGAAATATACTCAAAGATTACATCAACTCACAAAGAAAAGCACTGTTTGAAAGTACTGATGTAACTCTTGTCTGATTTGCACCTCCCACCTTTCTACCAAGGACTTTCAGACCCTGATGAAGGTGGGCTATAGTGCCCACCTTGCAAACTTTCATTTTTGCATGATAAAGCATGTGTTATTTCTGATTATTAATTCCACAGACCTTGTATTCCTGGAAACTGCAAGCCCAAGGAGTTCTCCAAAACTACAAAAAATCATGCTTTGACAGTCTGTTGTTTGGAAGGTAAGTACAGGATCATATAAGAAGGTTGGGCAGGGAGGGCTGGATTATGGACAACTATATTGTTCCAGAGAGATTTGAGGGATGATGCTTGGTTTTGATTAAATCAGTTCACTCATCCCAAGGAAAGTTAAGTTCTACTTGACCAAATTATTTATGGTATGGATCACATGTCTTGCATCACATGTTTTCTCTGGTCATTATGAGTGATAAATCCATGTGACAGTGGTCTCTCAAATGCATGACATGCAGCAGGAAGGGAAAAAGGAGAAGAGGGACTAGAGAGGGAAGTCAGACTGACAAGAGGTTTTTTGTTTGCTTGTTTTGTGAAAACAAACTGAGGAGTATAACATGCAGCAAAAATCAAAGACCAGTTTTACAAATATCAGTGTGATCTTTCATGCATCTGTAAAGTCTTGTGTGTAATGTTTGCATACCTACAGGTCTTTTCACTAGAATGCTGTAATTGCACCCTTGGGGACTGGTATTTTGTAGCGCTCTCCAGAATCACTTCATTGTACACTTCTGTAACTTCAGTTGCTCTTTTCTAATTACTGAGACTACTAGAAGCAGAGGGCAGGGAACCCTCTTGGTTTCAACTGAAGAGCTTGTCTACTTCAAACTGAGCATCACTTCATAGTAAATGCTTTTTTTTTTTTTTTTTTTTTTGTAAAAAGAGATGGGAGGGAAATCATGGTATAACTTTCCTTTAGTAAATGCATCGCTCTTTGTCCTCTTTTTACTGTGAAAGCTGCTAGGAAATTGAGTTCAGAGTACTGAGGACACAGTTCAGAAGTTTTGAACCCTAACGTACCTGCTTTACTGAAGAAGAATAATGAAGCAGAATAGCCACAACTGCTGGAATAGTCTCACTCTATTGAATTGCATCAGCTTTAGACAACTAGATTTGAACTGTGACATGTGAAACAGAATGTTGTAAATAGCACGGCTGTGTGCACAGCACAGTCCCTCTCTTCATCCTGCCTTTCCCTGAAAATCTTTCTAGCTTAGAATTCAACACAAGCTTCTTTCTCACCAATAAGAATGAATTCTGATAATTTTAAAATGTCTAGACATCTGAACTTCAACTCTCAACTATCTGAGTCTGACACATCTTTTCTGAATTTCTATTATCTACATCTAATGCAATCTATTCAGTTCACATACCAGTTTGTTTCCAATTAAAATTTTAAGTTGTAAAAAGGTACTGGAGAATTTGAAGTGGTTTTAGTAGGGATAGAAGAACTAGTTCAGGCAAAAAAAGGTTCAATTCAAGTGTGGGCAGAGTTTATGGGATTGTAGGGTTTTAGGTTTTTTAGTTGTTTTTTTTTAATTCTCGCACTCCTCTGTAATTCCTAATTTTGGTCAGAACAGATGGACTGAAATTCTCTTTGCTAGTTTGCCTTATGGGAGAAAAGGCATTCACAGGGACAGACTCACTGGTATAATTGAAGTAGGGAACTGGCCTGCTGCATTTCTGACCAACTGAAATCTGGAATAGAACAAGAAAGTGAGTTTTTCCACGACTCTAGCAAATGGAAAAAAATGTATCCCATTAAAAAAAAAATACCCACGGATCAAGTCATTCATCAAAAGGAAATTATACAGATGGGTTGATTAATGTTGAATAAAACAAAGACGAGTTCCCCTCTGAGGTGGCTTAAAAATACTATGCTGGTGATGTGCCTGTATCCCACATCAGGTGGAAATGATGTAGAAAGTCTGAGTTTGCCTCAGTTCTGATGACGTGAGTGCAGGGCTGTCCTCACTGATCCAGGAACCAGCTTCTGCGCCTACACAGTGAATCAAATTCAGGTTTAGGCAAGCACAGCAACTACTGCATACAGGGACAGATTAACTTCATTGTCCAAGTGAAGTAATGACTGTATCATGCACGCTCAGCACTTGGAAGTGAGATCCATTTGAGGGCTTCTAGGCAAACTAAGCTGGGCTCAGGAACTCTCTCCAGAGCTGAATATAGTTGGAGACCAGGAAACACTGCTCCTGTTCTGGCCTGGCCATCTGCTTGTGCCAGTGCAGGAGATGGCAGGCTGGTCTGGATGAACGGTTGCCTGAACCAGTACGATAGCTCTTTGCTCATCGTGGGGCACATAATACTTTACAAAGATGGAGATCCACAACCCTGAAAGTCAGATTTCTTCCAACTACTGGATGTAAATTCTAGTAAGTACCCAACTATGGAAGAGAAGAGAACAATTATTATGCAGTAACTCTACTATGTAAGAAAATTATTTAATAAGCCCTTTAGTGTCTATACTTAAACACTAGCCAGCTGGCTTGGTACCTACAGGGAAGAGAGGCTACGCTTTTCCTTTAACTACTTGTTTTCAATCAAGCAAGCTAAATTTTTGCAAGATCGATATGAGATGAGCAGAAAATATTTGATTACCTCAGGAGCTGTCAGTGTTTGATTTTTATTTTTTTTTTTATTTATTTTTTCTAAGCTGACATAGCTTCTGGGGCAGCAAATATACTTATTTTTTTAACATTATTCATGGACTGAAACTTAGCTTAAAATTGAATGAATAAGAGGAGTTAGAATTCTGCAAAAGCGCTACTTCAATTTACAGTATAGAAACAACTGAAACTGCCAACTGGAATGAAGTTTACCAGCATACAGAAGGCAAAGAGCATGTGTAACGTGATGCACAGTACAGTGAAACTTGCTTGTAAATCACACTGCCTTTTAAAATTCAAGTCCTTATCTCTAGCAAAGTACTATGCTTCTGAAGAATTACTCTATTCCTGAAATTACTGTAGCTAACAAACATAGCGGTCTGTTCGTGGAAGAAACTGAGAAAGGCGAACCAGGCAAATTGTCTAAGAACAGCTTATGCTGTAGATCTGGGGTGGATGTTGCAGTCGCTTTTGCACCTTGCTTGTGTCTTATCTAGGCAAGAATTCTAAAATTTCCAAATTCCTTAAATAGCAGGTGTTATTACCAAATCTCAAATGGCTTTATGAAAGGTCACTACCTTCACACTTGCTTTACAGGTGGTTATACTCATACTTGTAAGTCCTCAGAGCAGGAACAACAAGAATACATACTACATTTTCTATCCTGTGCTCTGAAAGTGCCTTTAAAATGTAGTAGTGTTACCTACCCAGCAATTGTCCCCAGCAACCTCTTGAGATCTGAGCTATTAACTACTGGTGAATGAGTATATGTGCTGTGGCCTTTAACCTCATCTTTGGGTTCTCATTTCTGATGTTTCTTTCAATAACTTCACTGCTTTTTCTTTTTTTTTTTTTTTTTTTAAAACTGTCACTGATTTCTTTTTTTTTTTTTTCCGGAGCCACGTCTCTCAGTTTTGGGCTGTATCCCCAGGATAGAAATACTTACCTTTTCTTTCATATCTCATGTGCAATTTGTTGGCCCTGACAATTCCTTTCGTTCTGAAAAATATTGCTTTAGAGAAATCAGTTTTAAAACCTAGCAGCAACTCAGACTATTTTTGTCTGTAGCCGTTCCAAAGAAATACCAGTTGCCAACTTGTCTTGAATGCTGCAACAGTAATCAGCACCTCCAGGTAATGGCTTCTGACACACTTTTGTACAAAACGTTGCTGAAAAATCATGATCTGGCTCTTCTTTTTAGGCAAACAAAGGAAAATGCTGGGGGAGAGAAAAGATGAAAGCATTTACTCCCCCCCCACCCTTGGAATAAGGGCAGTGAAAAGGGATGAGGAGATGTCAACATGGGATCTTGAACTTGCTGAGGATGAGCAAAGGGACACTGTTGTTGTGGCTCTCCAAAGGAGCTGTCACCTTAAGTTATGATGCTGTGCTATGGCAGATTGCCACCCCCCACAGGGGTATACTTTGAAGTGAACAGACTAGAAGTGGCTTAACTTCCCAGGCATACTGCTTGGATAATGTCAAGGAGGGAGGGGGAAAGGAAAGAAGCTTGCTTGTCTATGTTAGAGAATAAATAAAAAATTAACAAAACCTTTCCCATCTGCTGTGCCAGTAACTTGAAAACTGACCTAGTGGCTTTTATTCCCCCCGCACCACCCCCCCCCCACACCCCCCCCCACCCCCAGCTTTTGAGAGTGAAAAAGTTTAAAACATGTCCTTTAAAATTCAACTTGTGTAGGTGGCAACACAGTCAACTTTTCTCCCTTCTTGCCAGAAGGCATGTGAGAAAGATGGGGCACATTACCAATACGATACCTACAGAAACATGACAAATGTGTGGGTGTCCCTGGGGAGAAGGTGTGATTACGGACCCTATGCAGCATGGAAGCCTAGGTGCAATGGATCGTGGGCACCTTTGGAAGCAATGCTTCCTCTGCCTCTTCTCATTTTCACAGGACAAAGTTTCTGTCCCAAGCATCTTGCAGGTTGGAGTTGAAAGTACTTTGCCTGTGTACAGCAACGTCTGGCACAAGGAGGTCCTTCAGCTTCATTTTATGTCTAGCATGGTTCCAGATGTAATTTCTAATCAAATAAAGCTATGGCCATACACTGCAATGAAGATGACTCTTGTGTCTGGACTGACAAGATAATCTTCTCCTTTGAATGTGGCTAGACACAAAAAGGCTTTTTTGGTTTTGTTGGGTTTTGTGTGTGTGTGTTTGTTTTTGTTTTTGTTTTTTAAGTTTTCTGAGCACTGAGAAAGCCTTTGAATTGGTTTTAACCAGCTATGTATCGGACAGAAAGGGGATCCCCTAGAAAGGTACAGAAAACCACAATATTCTCTCTACCTAGCTGATGAGGACAAGTGGGCCACAGCTGATGGCTGCCTTGGCTGAAAGGGCGTGAGGCGCAGCAGAAGTACTTGGAGAGTGGATGGAAGAGAGTGTTTTGTCTCGCTGATGGGTGGGTACTCCTGAGCAACTGAAAAGCTGTAGCTGAGCAGTGAGACCACTAGCAGGACATGGGCTTTCTGCTTGCTTCTTCTACTTGTAAGGTGCGAGACAGCATTGTACCCCAACGATACCCACCTTATAAACATACAAGTCCTTCAACTTTTCATGATGGCTGCTTGAGCACAAGTGCTGCAAACACAAATGGTTCACTCTGGGAGTGAAGTCTGGCCACTAGTGAAGAGATCAGTTGAGAGTATCAAGTGATTTTTGACAGTGCTAGGTAACACAGGATTTGACTATGTACCCTGGATTTCCACCTGTTTTTAATAGCTCATGATTTTCAAATGAACTTGTGATTCAAATGTTTTCTATGATGTTAAAAACTTTTGTGAGGGATTAGGTAAATCAGGTTTCAAGGGGCATGTATGCAAGAAAATCTATGCAGCCAGGAAACAAAGCTGTTAAAATAATTGAACCTATTTAGGAGCTTGCTTAGTAACAAGAGATCAAACTAATAATGTTCATTATGTCCCATACCCTGCAATTGATTTTTGCAAAGACAAACCAGTGCGTTCCTCATGCTTGGACAAATCTCAGGCTTGACCCCAACATAGAATTCAGCTGCTTAAGGGGTGTACTAATAACATTCAGGACCTCTTTGGTGGTGTTCTGCTATATATAGGATGGAAAAGGCCATCTCTGAGGTTTATGGTGGAAATATGAAAATAGTTTATCTTTCTTTTCCTAAATCCTATATCTTTTCTTTTTGTACTTACAGCACAGCTGTGAGTATTTTTTGTATCATTGCAGCATTCTACTTGATTCTTCAGTCTGCTTATTTTTTTCTTTTAGCTGTAACCTGGTCCTTACTGCTACTCCCACAGTCTGAAATGCTCTTAAAATGCAGTTTGTTACCATTAATAAAAACTCAAGCACTCCTCTTTTATCTCTAGTATTAATGTTCAGGTATCGGATGTCTGTGGATGTTTAAAATAATGTATTTAAAATTGAGTATAGTTAATAAGTCACTTTGAGGGAGATTAGGGAATGGGTGGGAAATACCATACGCAGCAAGAATATGCTTCATCTTATCTGGTTACATAGAAATCCATTAATATCAGGGAAAAATCACAGCACTTTGAGTTTAAACTAAATCTCGTTTGTGTCTCATTATAAGATATAGGTCTATTTAATTTTCTTTTATTCTTAACTTTTTTGAGGGGAGGATGGGGGTGTGTGTGCTGTTAAAGAATTGACTATGCTGTCCTTGCCGCTGGCCAAATCTCTACCAAACCAAGAAAAACCCTTCTTTTGATCCTGCTTTGATACTATAATGCTTCATCTGGGCCCAATGTAAAATCCTTTCTTGCACCCTTGCCACCTGACATCTTAGAAATACGATTTATCCATAAATGTTTATTCTTTTCTATCTTCTATTTTAACAGTGTAAATATTTGACTTCACAGTTGTGAAGCTAGTATAAACTTCACAGTAAAAACTTGGCTTAATTAAAAACAGCAAAATACGCATCAACTCTGTGTATGTACAAGAGGATAGGCTGGAATTAGCTACCTACAAATGGTGCTGCGCTTGTTTCAATGTCTCTTTATTCCTTTTTACAGAATGTCTTTCAAAGGTGGATTTTACAGAAGGTACAATAGCACTTATGTAATACTAGATAATGAGAACGAAAATTTCTATTCTACCAGGCATGTCTAAATACAGAAAGTTAGGACTTATCCTAAAGCTTCCTATAAATATACTTTCTAAATTATGCTGTCATATGTACAGTAAGATACACTGGTACAAGTATGTCATAAATGCAGCTGAATTTTAAATACCTTCTTGTTTTTATGCCTGCAATCATCTCAAAGCACAAAAAAATATCTAGAGGTCAAACTAAATGAAATAGTGATACAATTAGTTAGCTTGGCATATAAATCTTGCATTTGCAGTAGTAAGTAATTTAAAATGTAAAAGAAGAGACCATCTTGAAAACTCGCTGGAAGTACAAAATAAACATATGGATTATGTGGATTACTATGATCCATGACAGTTCTGTGTTTGATATTATGGCTAAATTTTATAGTTGTCCTTGAAAATGGTATTTTTTCTTTCTAACGTAAGAGTATCTAGGATAATTAGTTGAGGGTGGTGAAGGTTACACCACAGGCTGAGACGTTCATTGGTACTAGAGTCTGGGTAAATAGGAAGTTAGACTGCAAACAGCAGCACTTCAGGTTTTATACAATGCAATGCCAGGTGCAGCCTGATTTCATAAAACAATAACCCCTGGCTGATGGAGTGTAATATGGCACATCTTCAAGAATAAATGAGACAAAATATTCCAATTACAGACTAATCTTACTTCTTTCTATCCTGAGCCAAGTATTTGCCTCAATTGTTCAGCAACAAATTACCCCAGCAGCAGAGAACTACCACAGAGGATAACAAAGCGGTGTCTGCTCAGAGAGATTAACTGTTGATCGGATTCTCATATTGAGAGTTCTTGGAGGAAAAAAAGCAAACTAATTCACAGCAGATGAGACACTGATGTCTTGTTCTTTGTCTTCAGAGGAGCCTTCTGTGCTGTGTTCACTAGGATTTTTTTGGAAGCTGCTTTTTGAAGATTTGTGCATGCCTTCTGCACAACACATGGTGCAATAAAAAAAAAAATCAAACCTACAGGAACAGTTTTATGGGGCGGTGGGAAAATCTTAGACGTGTTGAGCAGTGACAATTAATGCGTGTATTCAGCACCTCTGAGAGATTTAATTGATTTGGCATTAACTCTTTCATGTATACTTGTCATAAGAATGTGTTCCTTTTTCTATTTGCTTGGATTGTGGTTTTAAGACTGAGGCTGATTTTCCTCTGAGTGCTACAGAGGTGAATTTATAAAGAGGCAAAACTGAGACAGAGAGAGACAAGCAATGGAGATACTATTTTCAGCCATACCGTGAATATAAAACTCTATTATTGTATTGCAGATATTTTAGTGAATGATATTAATGTATGTACTGCAGTTGGGCTTAGTCCTTTTCACTCTGAACTTTGGTATTCCCCCTCCCCACCCACTATAAACATTTTTATGCAGCTACTCTAATGATAGCTTTTCTGTGTTTTCTTCAGTCAGACCTGTGGATCCCTCGCAGTAATTCATGGCATCCACTGGGGATTGGATGGATATCCTCATTTGCTTACAGCTGACTAAATGAATGTTGTTGATTCACACAGACCCATTATAGAGTTTGAAATGCTTCACAGTCAGGTACTGGTGCGGCAATGATCAATTAGTTTGTGAATATTTTCTACAACTTAAAAATGTACCATTACCACGATGGAAACAGCCACTTGACGTGATGCATATATTTTAAAAATGCAGCTGATCTTCATAGTCCAAATGTGTAACACCACTGCATTGGAACATCTCTATGCACATGGCAGAACAAATTTTGTCAAAATTTCCAGTGAGTGGTTAACAGCTCTTATTTGGAGAGATTCAGGGTTTAACATAGCATGGTACCTTACTATAACACTTCACCTCTGTCTTCTCTATTATTAAACACCCTGATCTAGGTTAACTGAGCTGCTTAGCAAGCACAGGCTGCTAAAGAGTTCCTGGCATCAGCTATTTCCTTGCTTTTTTAGAAATATTCTCTTGAGGGAGACCAAGCAGTATTTAAAACAAAATCCAGGAACCTTAGGTGGTCCTGAGTTATTCCTGGGGCAGCCCAGACAGTGACTGCTGCTGACTCCCTATCTGCTTACCCCTCGGTTTAAATACACAGGTTTTGTTGACCTTGTTTCAGATTGCATTGAGCAGCATGCTCTAAATCACTTGGAGTAACAGTCACTGAAAGTCTGCGGTAGTTGGAAAGCCACAGCAACATTATGGAACAATGTGAAAAACACTTGAAGAAAGTGATTTTCAGAATATTAAAAGAAGCTCAGAGTTATGGGGCTTTGATGAAATGTGGCAGTTCACTGTGTTTAGGTGGCGGTTGTTAAATAATAATAAATAATAATAAACGAGCAAGAAGGTTGAACGAGGGCAACTTCTCTTTGTTTAAGAGTGTGGGATTATTGAGTTTCAGCTGTTCAGGTCATGGGTAGCTCTTGCAAGTGGAGACCAGAAAGCACAAGATAGATGCAAATCCAAAGGTGTGGATTAAAATCAAACCTTTGGAGAACCAGTGTAACGAGCACTTGATCAAGTGCTGGACCTCCTCAGGAGGGTATAACAAATGATTGAGTTGCCTTCAGCTGGAAGTGCTGATGAAAAATACTTAGTTATTTCGAAACAGCAAGCCAAAGAATGACTTTGCTGTTATTTTCCCCGTGCATTGTGAGTAATTGAGTGCACTCGTGTTGCCATTTGGCTCCAGCAGAGATGTGCACCAATGTGTAGTAGATCCATTGCCTTGTGTGTAGATTGTAATGCTGTAAACTAGATTATCAAGGTGTTTGCCAGTGCTTTGGATTCTCAAAATGCCTGTCTATCCTTGAGACATCTGTAATCAGCCAACTGCTATAGACTTGGCCGGCCAATGCTGTTTGGCAAATAGGAAGGTGGTCTCGTTATAGATGGTTTGATTTAATATATCTGCTCAGAAAAGTGGATGACTGTTCATTTAGCTAGTGAGATATTAAGGCTAGTATTTCAACGGGTTGTGATTTGGGTTTGGAATTATGGCACTGTAAATTCTGTGTTTTCCTGGAGCAACTTAAAGTGAAACTGAGACTTTTTCTAAGTTTAATTGTTTCAAAACTCCATATACTCACTTTACAAACTGTTTTAGCAATCCACATTCACATGAATGCATATCTCTTAACAATATCTAAAAGGCTCCTGCTTGCTTTCTTCTTTAATTTAAACAAAAACTTGGGTGGTGGTGGGGAGGAACCAAATACTCTTTTTTTTTTTTTTTTTTTTTTTTTTTTAAATGCTTCCTGACAGGAATTGCTTCAAAGTTGAGCTTTTCCCCTGTCTCCCAGAGCACAGGTGCTCCTTTGCAGAGTGCCTGTAGTTCATAACTCTCATTGGGAAGGTATTGTTATTATGGGTTGAAGTAAGTCTTTGAGCATTGCATTGGAAATCAGCCCTGAATCCCATCATACTGACAAGATATGGCCAGAGCTGTATGTGGGCAGACCCAGCACTCAGAAACCTGGTTAATATACTGTACTGTGTCACCATGTGGCCATGAAGGACTCACTCTTGCCTCATGGCCTTTTCTGCAACCAGGTTGTGTTCACCTAGTGGAAATTTAACATGGATCTTAGGCTGACATCACTCCAATCTTCAAAAAAGGCAAGAAGGAGGACCCAGGGAACTACAGACCAGTTAGTCTCACCTCTGTCCCTGGGAAGGTAATGGAGCGACTCATTCTGGATGTCATCTCCAAACACGTTGAGGAACGGGAAGTTATTGGAAGTGGTCAACATGGATTTACCAAGGGTAAATCATGCTTGACCAATCTGATAGCTTTCTATGATGTTATAACTGGTTGGCTGGATGAGGGGAGAGTCGTAGATGTCATCTACCTTGACTTTAGCAAGGCTTTTGACACTGTCTTCCATAACATCCTCATTAGGAAGCTGAGGAAGTATGGGCTAGATGAGGTGACAGCGAGGTGGCTTGAGAGTTGGCTGCGGGACAGAAGTCAGAGGGTTGTGATCAGCGGCACAGAGTCTAGTTGGAGGCCTGTAACCAGTGGTGTCCCCCAGGGGTCAATACTTGGTCCAATTTTGTTTAATATATTCATTAATGACCTGGATGAGGGGACAGAGTGTATCCTCAGCAAGTTCGCTGATGATACCAAACTGGGTGGGGTGGCTGACACCCCAGAGGGCTGTGCTGTCATCCAGCATGACCTGGACAGGCTGGAGAGCTGGGCAGAGAAGAACCTAATGAGGTTCAACAAAAGCAAGTGCAAGGTCCTGCACCTTTGGAGGAAGAACGTAAAGCACCAGTACAGGTTAGGGGCGGACCTGCTGGGAAGTAGCTCGGAAGAGAAGGATCTGGGGGTCCTGGTAGACAGTAAATTATCCATGGCCCAGCAATGTGCCCTTGTTGCCAAAAAGGCCAATGCAATCCTGGGATGCATAGGGAAGAGGGTGGCCAGTAGGTCGAGGGAGGTCATTCTCCCCCTCTACTCTGCCCTGGTGAGGCCACAGCTGGAATACTGTGTCCAGTTTTGGGCTCCCCAGTTCAAGAGGGACAGGGAACTGCTGGAGCGAGTCCAGAGAAGGGCAACTAAGATGATTGCGGGATTGGAGCATCTGCCTTATGAGGAAAGGCTGAGAGAGCTGGGACTCTTTAGCCTGGAGAAGAGAAGGCTGAGGGGAGACCTTATTAATGCTTACAAGTATCTAAAGGGTGGGTTGAAGGAGGATGGAGCCAGGCTCTTTTCAATGGTTCCAAGTGACAGGACGAGGGGCAATGGGCACAAGTTAGAACACAGGAAGTTCCGTTCAAATACACGGAAACAGTTCTTTATGGTGAGCGTGACAGAGCACTGGCACAGGCTGCCCAGGGAGGTTGTGGAGTCCCCTTCCCTGGAGATTTTCAAGACCCGCCTGGATGCAGTCCTGAGTAATGTGCTCCAGGCAATCCTGCTTTGGCAGGGGAGTTGGACTAGATGATCTTTAGAGTTCCCTTCCAACTCTGAAAACTACGTGATTCCGTGATCTTCAAGTCTTTGGCCAGGTGCCACACTGTGAGAGCCAGGCTCTAAATCCAAGAAATTACCCTGACCAGAGCTAGAAATGGTCTGCCATGCTTCTCTTTGTTTCCTAATGGCAAAGCTTCAAACTCCATTTTTCTGTAATTCTGTAGCAAAATGGGACAGACCAGGTATGCAACTCTTACTTTGCACCTTACAGGGCTACACAGTTTTTATCTATAATGCAGGGGTTTTTTAAGGCACTTATTTCCTCAATTGTAAAGTTGTATTCAAGCAACAGAGGTATGTCAGATTACAGCATGGAAAAGAATGTGGTGGTCCTGTAATTCCTATAGGAGGCCTTAAAAATGCATTACTCATATTTACAGCAAAGAAGCAGCCTTTCTGTTAATGCCCTGAAATGTGTGCCAGGTCTTCAGGGCATGCTACGTAATGTGGGCCTAAGAAGAAACGTCCTACTTTCCCAAATGAAGAAGTTAAGACAATGAATTACAGAATTAGATGATGAGGAAATAACGAAGGAGACATAAGAACTAATTGTGGAGAGAGATGTCACGAAAGTATTTCTAAACTTGTACACTAGGGCAATAGAAGTGGTGCTAAAGTAATTTGCACATGCACCTCAAATGTATTAACCATCTTCTTTCCTTATGTAACTTATCTAAATAATTAAGATGTGCTCTTTATATAACTAGAAGAACATACTCCCATAAGCAAAGTTTAAGGGGTAAGGAAAGGTTTAGAAAAAAAGATTTTCCACCCCTTTAGCTGTAGAAATGACAGCCTAAGTATTGTTTTACTTATTCCAGAATTGTTTAGGCCAAAAAGAAATTCATGAGAGTTTGCTTCTTCCAAGCTTAACTTCGGTTATGGTCATCATTAGTTTGGGGGCAAACTCTGTCTTCAGTACGTTGGGTGTGCTGCACTCGCCATGTACAGTTGGAGTTCTTTCAATGGCAGAAATCAGATCTTTGTTCTGGTTTTGAATGTTTTTAAATGTATCTTATCTTTTGCAATGAACTGAGGGGCAGATTGGAAATCAATCCTGCCCAGGTCACATCTGAAAATGAGTGAGGTAGCCTCACTGCAGCAAACGAGGTTAATTGAGATGCAGGGGTGTGCAATCACATTGTTCAGGCAATTGAGTGCAGTTGATAAGCTACCAGGCTTCAGTTATCTGTGGGCCATTGTAAAGAAAATATGCAGCATCCATGGTGTGTTGTTTTGGGTTTTTTTTTATACACTGTGCCATCTTTGTGTAGTGATGATGTTTCTGTACTGTGGACTTTGTGTTGGAAATCATCAGGAGATATTAAGGTCTTTTTTTTTTTTTTTTTTAGATTAAATCCTGGTTTTCTATGCTAGAAACAATTGAACAGTTGGAAGTAGCAAACTTATTTGTACCTCCAATAGCCAAGCAGAGGCACCATAGAGCTCATATGCAAGACAGCTTTCAAATGATTAACAAACCATCACTGTGGGAATGAGAATGTGACTTCTTATGATTTTCTGCAATTGAGACTAATTTGGATAACTAATCAAAACCAGGGTTTTTTGGTAAGACTTTCTCTTAAATTTTTTATTTTGTTTTTTGAAGTTCTTCATTACTAATGTTAAAAGTGAAATGATGTTCTTAAGACATCTTCCAATTGCAGAAGCTGTTTGCAGGTATGCAATGTGGTGTTTCAAAGTGCTTTTCTCCCTTCAGTGCCAAATACCTCTTAATTTTATTTGGCACACAGCAAATATTTATTTTTGTTCTCCTAGAGATAAAGGATTTGCATGCAAGGTTTTTTAATTGTTTTGAAACAATATTTGTCTTGATAATTGGATGCATTTATCCTGGTTTGTTGCTGCTTTTTTTAAAAAATGGGTTGTTGTTGTTCTTCAGTGGGATCTGTCCTTTAAAGACTTGTTTACTGAACCAAGATTCTTAGTCTAAAATATACTACATGTTTGCAACATAAGCTGTGTGGAAGGAAAACTACAAAATTATACCATCTACTCCATTAAGTTCTTGCCAAAATGGGGTGTGTGTTGGGGGTTATTTGTTCTTTTTTTAAAGCTATTTCAACACCTGGTATTTACTTAGGAAGCCATCAAGGATTCGTGTTTTTCTCAAATTACTGCTCTTCTCTAATCTTTCTGTTGCTCTTTGGATGAAGGTGATAGACTGCTTTGCATGCCCAGGAAGCTTTATTTCTCGCTAGGTAGAATCACGTGTTGACATCTCTCAGGGAGCCCCATATGCCAAGACACCTGATCTAGTCTTTAATGCCTACCAGATATGTGTCAGGCCTGGAACAACCTCTTTCAAACTTTCTCTCCTGTCACTTTGCTATTTTTAAGAGCTATCTTAGTAGCATGCAGAGAGGAATAGAGTATAGAACTATAGGTTCTTATGTATTCCTCTCAAGTAATAAATAAATAATGCCATCCAGGCTATGTTACCAGCAGATGTTCATTGTTCCAGCATTATGGTTCTGGAGTTACTTTTAGTTCCAAAATAGTTTTATAGTACTTCAGCTACTGAGGAACAAAGAAAAAGACACTGAAAACTCTTGCAGGTTTCAGCTCCCAGGAGGCAACTTCAAATAGATGTTTTGCATGTTCATAGAATCATAGAATGGTTAGAGTTGGAAAGGACCTTAAAGATCGTCTAGTTCCAATGCCCCTGCCATGGTCAGGGACACCTTCCACTGGACCAGGTTACTCAAAGCCCCATCTAACCTGGCCTTGAACACCTCCAGGGATGGGGCAGCCGCAACTTCCCCGGGCAACCTGTGCCAGTGTCTCTTCACCCTCACAGTATAGAATTTCTTCCTAATACCTAATCTAAATCTATCCGTTTCCAGTTTAAAACCATTACCCTCGTCCTATCCCTGATCAAGAGTCCTTCCCCATCTTGCCTGTAGACCCCTTTTAGGTACTGGAAGGGGCTATAAGGTCTCCCAGGAGCCTTCTCCTTCTCCAGGATGAACAACCCCAACTCTCTCAGCCTGTCTTCTTAGGAGCCCTCTGATCCTCTTTGTGGCCCTCCTCTGGACTCACTCCAAGAGGTCCCCGTCCTTCTTATGGTGGGGGCTCCAGAGCTGGATGCAGTACTCCAGGTGGGGTCTCACCAGAGTGGAGTAGATTATGTTGGGAAGAGACAGGTGAAAGGGGCGATAAAATTCTGAAATCATAGAGTGACTTTCACACAAGGAGTAGACTTCAGCCTCAATTGTCAGTCTAGAAAATGAGTTCTAGTCACTAATAAGCATGATGTCTCTCTATTATGGCATACACCAATTTGTTTAGCTCCTCTTCGATGAGCTGAAGATTGTTGTTGACTTACTGTTCTTCAGGGTCGGTATCCTCTGACTGAAATAGTGTAATTTGTATTTCTTACTAATACAGGAGGAAAGGGATGGACTCGCTGGTTTGCTGACCAGGATTGCAGTCTTTAGATAGCGGTTTATGAAGATGTGACATTAATTGGGAAGGGACCTAAGTGGACCCTGAGTCAAGCACTTCTCTGAACTAGGTAGTGATGATTATTGCACCGATATTGTAGAGGAGAGCAGTTTTGTTTCTTATTCTAGTAGCGCCTACAGGCCTTGGGTGGGACCAAGATCACTGTCTACACAAAAAGTAAGTGGTTGCTATGGCCCTGAAGAGCTTCCACTCCAATGAATTTACATCTGATGTTTTGAAGTATGGTAAACATCTTCAAAAACATTCTTAGATAACTTTTAACAGTTTTACACTGATGTTCAGTAATGAGTTTTTTTTACTATTATATACATATATTTTACATAATTATTCAGATTACGTTATTTTATTTTTTTGGCTAGTTGTATATATCTTTCTCTTTTATGGGACTGCTGCTCTGTCTTTCAGACCCACTGTTGAGGTATGCACTGTCCTTTGTCCTTTCCTAAAGGGAAATGCTACCTCCTTTCTGATAGGTTAGTGGGAAAGCTATTCATTGGGATCCATTTTTCACTAGCCCTGTTTCATGAATAAGACAAGGTCAAAGTTATAGTTTTTATTTATGTTATTTTTTAAATTTCATTTAACTGGCTTTCAAAGAAGGAAAATAAATGCTATTTTTCTTCCCCTGTCTAAATTTTAAGGGCTTCCTGAGCTTTTAACACCAAATGCTCTTCATTCTGGTTTAATTGTTTTCTAGGGTTGTGAAATAGTGGCACAATCACAGGTGATATACTGGATGTATGTCTATGTATGTGCACAAACACTTCCAGAGTTGTTATGGAATACTTTGTCAGCAGATATCAGTCACTGGTTGTACATATAAAACAAAGGGATAACAAATACTTAAAGGCATTCTAATGCACCCTTCTATCTGCCACATCAGAGAGTGATCATTGCAAATGGGATTATGCAGCAATATAACAAATGTCTTTCGGTTTCTGTCCTCCAGCTGTAATCAAATAGGAAGAAAGTAGGAAAAACATTCTCTCATGCATATTCCACCCCCCATATTCTTTTTCTGTGATTGCCGTTTCACTTTTTTAATGCATTTTTTTTTCTTAAGCAAAGAATGAAAAATGTGCATGCTTTCTTGAAATGATATTTAATATGACGGAATTCAGCATTCTGTTATGTCAGTGCTTCCTGCGGTTCTGCAGTTAAGCATCAGGGAGGTAAACTCAGATCTAGGAGAGAAATCTTGTTTTGATAGCGTCTAAATTTATCCGTGGATTTTACATTGAACCATTTGTTGTAAGTATTAAACAAGTAAATTCCAGTGACCAGATTTATGCAGAATCTGAACTCTCTTTGGGAAACATCTACACTTAGTGCAGTTAGCTTTGTCCTTATTGTTGGTGCAGAAGTTTAGATACATTAATTTGGGTAGAACGCCACAAAATAACTTTGGGGTTTTTTTTTCCCTTTTATTCATTCCTTTTGCAGTCATATTTCCTCACTTTCATACATAAACATCTTGTTTGGGAAAGGTTTCCCAGGCCATTTATGTCAGGGAATGACGGCAGAAGAGGTTCCGTGTGAGACACTGGTTCTGTGCTGTAACCAGGGGCTGGTTGTAACCAGTGAAAAACACTGTAGCTGCCCACTCTTTTGGTGCCAGACTGGATTCCACTTCACACGATGATAACCTCAGCAAAACACTTGAGCAGGGTACTGATGTCTAGAGAAGATAGGCTTTCATTGCCAAAATGGCTGTTCTGGAGCCACAGGAGCAAAGCATGGCGAGGATGCTTGCCTTGTTCAGTACATAGCCTTTGAATGGAGAGCTTTATTTCCCAGGCTGTCAATTCAAGTGTTTTACACCAACACTAAATTTGAAACGGACATCTCCTTCCAGCAATGTATGGCAGATACGGCTATAAAGCCTGGTGTTACTACAAATCCATCCGCAGTGTGAGCAGCAGACCAGTTGTTCGTTTAGAGGAGAGTGTGAAGGGTAGCCTTTGAGAGAGTCCACAGCTTGGCATCTGGGGAAGGGAAGGGAAGGGAAGAGGAGGAACCTCCCTGCTGCCTCTTCTGAACTGTCAGTAAGGCTACACATGGTCTTAGGTGAACCTCTGATGGGTTTTCAGGTTTTGTCAGGTATTTTAAGATTTAGTACCCGTTTCCATTTTTCTGCCTTTTCAAGTCAAGAAGATGGTACAAGAATTGAATACCTGCTCTCTTCCAGTGCTTCTGCTTTATCAGTTGCTGTGCCAAAGCATGAAAATTCCTGCAATGACGTTACCATTTTGCTAATGGTTCATGCCCTAGTGGATACCCTCCATTGCCCTAAAATATGCAATCATTTAATTGTCATTGCAATCCTATTATATTGCCATTATGGAACGTCTGGTGGGGAAAGCTATGAACATGTTATTAGTGCTGAAAGGGACAATTTACTGAATCTCGCTAAATGCCATCACTTCTCAAAAATGAATCAAAATTACTTTATTATGCATGTCTTTAATATTCTGCTCAGATAATGATTGGGAGTCATTGATCACATTCTGAGTTGAGATTCTTTGCACGATTTTTTGTTTGTTGCAACAGTAGGAATGCTAAAAACTTCTTGACTAGGCTTTTTCCTGCACGCACCCCCCTTTTTTTAAAACAGAAAAAAAAAAAAAAGACAGCTCTTGTTGAACTGAAATTGTGAGTATGGATTTTGTAAGCTTTTGTGTTTGGTGACCTGAGTAGCAAGTGTCATGTTCCTGCTCATAATTTCTATACGAGTGAATCTGATCTTAGCTTCCTCCTGGCAGTGTCACCCTTTTTTTTTTTTTTTTTGGCTCCTCTTTCCTTGCTTTATTTTCTGTGTTAGCTGTTTTGTAAACTTTTCAGAGCATAGAATACATCTCGATGAGTGTTTAAAATAACATTGTAGTATGCTCTGTGCAACCTCACTTGAGGTCTCCAATTACTACCAAAGTACAAATAATAAGCATCCCATGTGTGACTCTTGCACTTGGTGAGGGTTGGTTGCATTTGAACCCCAGGCAACCCTTCTCACTATGGGAAAATATGCTTATCAAGTGATCTTAAAATTATAGACTATTCCCAGAGATGGTTTGGGGGACTGGTGAAGTTGAACTTACTGATTCTAGAAATTGCATTTCCTTCCACGGATGGCAAGTAAGGCTGAATGGATTATTTCCTCATCTTTGAAATTACTGTGTAAAGAGCTATGGAGAATCCCAAAGAAAATGTCTTTGTGCAACACTATGGAGAGCAACAGGGCCTTCTCTAATGTAATATAAATGCTGGAGAAAAAGCCATTTTAACCATAATGAAAGAAAGTATCATAGAAGTCTTTTAGTATCTTTATAGTTCAATGCTTCTGTAAGTGCACATAAAACAAACTGAAGAGTATTACATGCAAATTATGATTAATAATTTGAGCTTGGGGGGCATTAAAAATCTTAAGGTGTGATAATTGAGAAATGTATCAGAATTAAGGATGCAGATGTATGCTTATGCTGCAAGTGTGTCTGCAAGCAAAGCAAGAATAATTTCTTTTGACTTTTCCCTCTTTTTAATGCATGTGGTATGTTTATCTATTTTGTATGGATTCTGGAAATATCCTTTTTTATCCTAGTTTTCTTCATGGTAATTTCAAATTTGTAGTTCTGGGCCAGCTGACACAACACAAATAGAATTATTGCTATACAACTTAGTTTGGAAAAGGGGTTTTGAAAAGCAATTTTGAATTGGCTTGTGGCAATTCTCTTGTACATAAACTCATTTTAACTGCATAAAACCTACTATATTGCACCTAGAAACTGCAGTGAATGTGCATTTAGATGTTATGAATAACTGCAGTTAAGTAGAAATGAAACTGAAATAAATCTGAATTTTATTTGCACTTTCCCTTCATTTTAATGCCACTCAAGCTGCTGCTACCTTTTTTTCTCAGAGTAACATAGCTGTTAAGGATAAAGAGTGTGTATGTGTTTATATGTGAAATGCTGAAGTACTGTTGGCCTACATGTAACATAGTTCATAACCACAGAGGCTATGCAATGAAATTTTGATGGCTGGACGTTATTTTAAAGCTGTCTGTTCCTGTCATGGAAATGTATTACAGCTAATACAAGTTATGGCACAGAAACCTCAGTAATCACTTCAAAAGTCAAGATTTCTGTGAATGATAAGTGATACTTATGTCTTGGCAATCAAGATGCTGTTAAAAGATAATGGTGATGAAGATGTGCCCAAGGACTTGTTTCTACAGATATTTAATATTTTCTTGCATTGTGCATGCAGCATGCCAGAACACTTGGCTTCATGCTGTGACAATAAATGGTCCACCCAGTGAAACCATATAAATGACCATAATCCCTCTGGTCTGCATCAACAGCTGACTTGGAGGACCACAAGTAACTGTGGGGAAAAATTTCAAAGGCACTTGAAAGATTTAGTCAGCTTTGTCTCATTTTTGAACATGACTCACCTGCTTAGGAATCTCAGTCCACAGAAAGTTAATGTGTTTTGTCTGCCAATGCAGTCAACGGCTTCTGAAAATTTTACCATCAAAATTTTGGGTTACTGAAGGTTTACTTGATTTATCAGGCTGTAATGGCTTTTATTGTTTTTCCTGCTGTTCCTGTTTTGTGTTGCCAGCTCATTCATACCTAAACTTTTTGGACCATTTCTCTTCTGTCAACTCTCAACTTTTGTCATATACCACCATGCACAATTACCATCAAAGTGTAATTGGAAACGATAAAAAAGGTAGTATGAGCCTGTGCATTGCCTGCCTGACTTGTGCCAGCAACTAATGAACAACCCCTCTGTCCTGAACACACAGACATACTGAAAAAAAAAAAGCCCAAATTCTGAACACACAAACCCTTAGCAAAGCCATCCTGCAACTGAGCAGTTTGATCACGCTGCTCTTCCACAGTGCTAACTCCCACCCGAGGAAGCGTGACACAGCCCAGGTTGTCCCTCCCTTGTGTAGTGCTGGCCATGGTGACCATGCCTCGCTAATCCCAACCTGGTGCCTGGGATGGCTCTGCAGAGGCTGCATGCTACTCCCCCAGGCTGGGTGTCATCTGCTCAGCCCTGGTGTTGTGCTAGCCTATGCAGGGATTGCCTCTGCTCTAATAAAATCGGGAAGGCAGGACACCCTGCCTGTGCCATAGGGTTCCTAGGAAAGCAGGAGATGTGTGGAAGGCAGGAATATCTTAGGTCTCTGTTGAGTAGCAAAACTCAGTGCTTTTGGGAAATGCATTAGAAGTCTTGGGACCCAAAAGAGGTGCTAGTTATCCCTGCTGTGGCAGCTGGGTTGGCTTCATAGCACTGCTGAGTGTGCTGGGAAGCCAAGCTGCTGCAGCCACGAAGCGGATTTAGTCTTGCTGCCCTTGCCCCTTGCTTCAGGGCTCAGAGCCCCATCATCAGACACAGCAGTTTGTGCACCGGTTCCTGGGCTCTGCTTCTCTGAGATCTTGCTGAGCTTCTGGGAACCCTCTGAGGAACATGAAGGGTGCCTGCTGCTGCTAGGTGAGGCTAAGCAGCTAAGTAGGGGTAGCTCTAGCAGCTTCTAACGAACTCGTGCCAACTGTCCTTGATCACAGGGTGCCCGTGGCCTCTGTTCTAGCTGCCCTCTCTGACTAGGGAGGGTCAAGCACCCTGTGATTGTGCAGTCTGCTGGTGGAAGGTAGCGCGTGATGGCCTTTGCATCCTTTTTTTTTTTTTTTTTTTTTTGAGCCTGGGGAAGGAGTGGATGAGGATGAGGACCAAATGTGCTCTAATGCACTGCTGCAGACCTCCTCCTCTCAAGGGCTCCTACGACTGCTACTGGGACATGTGGTCCTCGTGGTAGGTGTCAGCAGTGTGGGTATTAGGTACTGAAAAGAAAATTTTGCCTCATCAACACTTGATTTGACATGGCAGAAAAAAAGTAAAATGTTGGTATTTTGTGTACCCTTACGCCTGCTTTGAAAAGGAAGGCGTAATTATATGCACACCATATTTTCCTCTCTGTTTTAGAAAAACAAATATCAACATAATGATATGTCTGGGAAACGGTCTGAGTAGCCAAACACTTGTTTACTGTTTAATGGCTGAGATTAAAAGCAGAGTCAATAGCGAAGCGAAGCTCATTTAGATGCCGTCATATTTTACCACCAAATCTTTTTGTTTTCTTTTCTCTTACGGTATTTCTCATTCGTTTGTGTTAGCGAGTCACGTTAGCCTCTGTAGTTTGTAGGAACTACACCAACAGGAGTCTGAGCTTTCTCCCAGCAGTACGGTATCAGCCTTGCCGGCCGCAGGCTTCGCAGGGAGGTTGCCCGGCCTTGGGGCCTGCTCGCCTGGCTGCCCACAAACCCGCCTCTGCCTGCCCCCAGCTCCGCTCCTCCTTGGCTGAGCAGCAACAGCAACCCTTCCCATGGCCAGATGGCTGTGCCTAATTTGTTTCATGTTTGATTATCTTTGTGTGATATAACTGTACGGTTTATATAGACAGCACTAACAAGGAAATATTCTGTGTAGGCCGAGATATTTCTGAGCGAGGTAGTGGTGCGGCGCAGGGGGAGGCAGGCCTGGTGTGGTGACAGAGGCCTCCTCACATGTGGCGATGCAAGATGTGCCGCAGAGGGGTACAGGCACAGGACGATAAAAGACAACGGCACTAGAGACCCAAGTGCTATAAACAGTTTGCTGATGGTCAGCTGAAGAAACACAGACCTAAAGCTGGACAAAGCCCATTTACAGGTAAGAAACAGAGGAAAGAGAGAGTACCTAAGCAAGGTAAAACACACCACCTGTGTAACATGCAGTTGCAGACCAATGAAGAAACAGCAAGGTTTAAGAGTTAGTTAGAAAGCATAAAAATAGTTCCAAGTGAATTCAGAAAGAAGAAAGTAGAAGAGGAAGAAGAAATCCCTTCAATGATACACTCTTTCCAGTGAGGAAGTTGGGACAGTGATTTATTTTGCTTGAGGAAGACTGGTGTCTTCAACCTCAGGATCCAGAGGAGTGGTAGAAGGGCAAGACTAACACTGGAAAAAGGTTAGATATTAGTATTGCATGCATAACAATTGCAACTATATTATTATTGAGACTATGTTTCTATAAAAGTATTCTCTTTTTTTCTTTTGTTTTAATGATTAAGTCTGGACTAATAATGATGTTAATATTTCAATTATATTACTAGCAAATCATTGGCTGGACATACAAGGTGCATTTCTTTTTGCCCATAATGAGATTTTAAGCATAACTCCTGATCTCTCTTGAGTTTACAATGGCACAGGTAAGCATTGAGCAGTCTGCTGGCATGCAGACTGACTACGTTAAGGAGTTATCCCACAGTGCAATGTTCCTACTCCTTTTCTTTCCTTAACTTTTAACTCATTTTATCATGTCCACCCCCCTTTTCCCTTCTTGGATGAATTATCTAAATGACTGAGAATTAGTATAGCCTGGAAAATTTTTAATTCATGCCCTAATTAATGAACATCATGTAATGTACACCTGTGGTGATAATAACTTTATTAGCATTGAAACTGTAGACATCAAAGCATTATATCGGGCAAAACCATCTATTTCTAATTTAATGGAATCACAATTAAAGTGTATTTTGTTGGAATGAAATCACACTGTAACCGGAGTTCTGCATGGTGAGCAGAAATCCTTCCATCCTAAATTGAAGATTAATAATATGGTAGGCTCTTATGTTCAGTGAGGTAACCGAAGCATTAGGTTGCAACACAAGTTTAACATCAGTGAGCATTTTATGAATTCACTCTTTTAACACCCGACAAGTGTCTTAAGAGGTAAATACATTATTTTTGCTTTATAAATAAGCTTGAAACAGTGTTCTTACCTTAATGTGAACACTTTCAATAAAGAGAAAATGCTGCAGCTTTCAGAGCAATGAACCTTTGTGGATAAACTGAGGCTGTAGGCAAAGTAGTTTGTCCTTATCTAGTATTGTAACTACATTACCTTTTGCCTTTTAAAACTGAAAACCTTCTTATTAGACTACAAGCAATGCTGAGCTTTCTTTCCTGCAGCTGCTTTTGTTTCTCTTCCAAATTCCTCTCCCATTAATCCTATTTTATAATAATTTGTTCAAGGATTTTTGTTTATTTTTGTTTCCTCATCTCTCCAAAGTGGGAAGTTTGTTTTAACTGAAAAAAAATATGTTGGAGATTTATTTTATGAAGTCTGGATGTGCTTACTTTAGCAAAATTCTCCATCATCTCATTGCTCTTTCTAAGAGCCATGAAGAAAATTGGTCTTGTTCAATATTGCCTGTTCAAGCAATGTCTTGTAGGCATGACAACAAGAATATGTTGTTGGGGAGTCGAATGCAGCTGGTTTTGGAACTCATCTATCTCTTGAGACGGGGGTGGAGGAGTGAGGGAAAGGTAACAATAAATTTGTTGTAAGACAAATATAAGATGAACATTCCCATAAGAAGGATAGCAACCAATCAGGGGAGAAAAAAAAAAAAAAAAAAAAAAAAGAAATTCCCAGTACATAGGGCTTGCTTTTCGTATTCTCTGGATCGTGTTCATATTTCTCTTCTGTCAGGAAGGATGAAGGGACCAATAATGGTGTTTTCCCACTCTCCAACGTTTTTTTTTTTCCTTTTTTCCTCCACGCATTCTTACATTTATTTTTATCTTGGAAAAGCTGCAGTTTACTGGTGCAGTAGGTTAGCTTTTATAGTTATAAAATTTAGGAGAGAGTGATATCCTTTCCATACAACTTCCAGAGTGCTTTCTAAAACCTTTATTGCTGTAATCTTTCAAATTCAGTAAGAATCCTTGACCTTTGCTTGCTCAATTATTTTAGAGATGTTGCATCATTTTGATTCCCCTGTACTACTGCATCATCATGGCAAAATATCTTTCCTTATGGAAACTGTATAGCTACACCAGATAAACAAGTCTTCCACTCTTCAGTTATCACAGTAAATGCTATAGAGGAAGAAAGAGAATTTGACTGTACTCATGTAGAGAAGTAACTACTGCATTGCAGAACAGGTACAATTTAAATGGACAGAAGATACCTAGAATGGAAATGAAGTATATTCTTAATGTATAGTGATTTCCTATGGCGGGGGGTTGGAACCACATGATCTTCAAGGTCCCTTCGAACCCAAACTGTTCTATGATTGTATATTTTAAAAAAAGAAAGAAAAAGTGAAAAGCATTTCTTTGAAAATGTGTAAATGAAACTGTCCTTTTCTTCAACTTTTACAAAGAGTATTTTCACTGTGTTCTAATTTTGGGCTCAAATTAATAATCCAGAAACTTTTGGTCTGGCCACCAGAAACAGTGGATTCTTCCTAATCCTTTTACATTTGCAAATATTAACGTTGTCTCTCCATAGTATTTAAGTATCTTTGGTAGATACGTTTATATATATACATGTTTGCTCACAGAACTTCTGTGGAATGGGAGAAACCTCTTATTCCTGATTTATTGACTGAGATTAAACATGGAAGATACGAAGACATTAATGAATGGCAAAGGCACATTCATAGTACATTTCTGTAAACTCTGAGCACCTTTAATGTATGGGTGTAGGAGCGATTGTGAAGAGTTGTCAAAGCTAATGACATCGTGTGTTCTCACACTTGTGCTGATATGTTAAACAATGTCAGAAGTGCCCAGCAGACCACATGAATGTTTTTCATTTACAGATTTATTAAAGTATGTGTAACATTTCCAGTTACCTTGCAAGTATAAAGGGACATAGTCTCACAGGAATATATTTGAGTCTCTGAGGAAAAAAAAATTAAAACACACATAAAGGGCACTGTAAGTTCAATTAATGTATGAAAGTCCCAGCGGTGGAGTTCCTTGAAGAAAATTAAGAAAAATGTTGGGTGGAATATTTAGAGTTTACAGTTTTACACTGATCAACAGCTCTGTGTTCATTAACTGGCACATCCCTTCTAATTTGTGATCTCATTTGTACTGTGTCAACAGCTTTTAGCAGTGTTTACTTTAAAACATAGTTTCTGTAATCAAAAAGAAAACTGGCAGCAAGATCAGCATTTCAAAACCTGTCGTCACACCAGTGTCTAAATGCTCCGCTGCTACCTGGTTGAGTTTGGCTGGTTGATCCTGTGAGTTGGTGAGGTTTTGGGTGCGTCCTTTCCCATCTGAGTATAACTGGTTAGTATTTTCAGTGAATCACTGCAGATTTTGCGACATCTTAAAAGCATTCAAGAATTGACCTTTTTTTGCTTTATGCTGTATTATCAAAGTAATCTTTTCTTTCACTTTTTGTGTTGTGATAAAAATATTACTGCTGTGATTTATACAGGCCAATTTGGCAGTCTCTCCCTGTTTACTATAACTGGGAGGTATATATCAAATTTGTGCCTGTCCCAATAAATATGTTATCTGAAAGAGTAGGCAGTGTGTTAGTGGAGCAGACATAGATTAAGGTGTTGCTGTTGTAAGTGTGTGCACTAAGTATGATTTACAGTTTAAAGTGTTTTTCCCTATTTAATTTAATTTGCTTTTTTGTTTTAGTTATGTGTTTTGTAGTTCACTACTGTGATTTTTGTTATGTGCTTTAACACAAAAGAAGCTTACACAATGCCAGAAACTACTTTCCATACAACTCGGCAATTTTTCTCATTATGTTCCAAAATATTTTTCCATTTGTTGCATTTTTTTGCAGTCAACTGCTATTTTAAAAGATTTTAGAGCATTCCAATATGCCTTGTAACTTTGCATGACCTGAATTGCCCCAAGTCCATTTATAATGGGCACCTAGGCTTACTCGAGACATCAGCCTTCTTTTCCTCTGGTCCTGAACTCTGCTTCGGTTAAATCAGAAGCTTAAGTCCTGTGAAATCAGGCCCTACTGTTGTCAGTTGTGTCCACTGTTTCTCAACAAATTGAAGTAGTATAATTTGCCTGACTGACTGTTAGGTTTCCTGTCTTCCTGTTAGTGCTCATTCTTTTGCTGGGTTCATCTGTAACAAGTTAGAGTTCATTTATTATAGAAATGCATAGATATACAGAAGCAGAAATCATGAAATTAATATTCTCTATCCCTTAAAAGAGTAATGTCCTTAAATTTTTTGCTAATAGCATTGTTTTTGTTAAGCTCTAGGGATCTGTGTCTCTTTGATTAGGAGAATAAGAAGCAGAGATATCACCTGGAAGGGGGAGGGAGGGAGTGATCTAAAAACACCTTTGGCTGTTTGATGTTTTGTGAGTTTGCAGGAGTTAATATAAACCTTCTTGTTAAGGCAGCATCTGATTTGGTGCTATAGTAAAGGAAGAGGAACAATTTACACTTTTCCCCCCCCATATGCTTTTGTGTGAAGCATCCTCCAGAAATGGCTTGCAGTCATTTATGTGCTGTGGGATCTTTCAGAATGAAAAATAGCAGGGGAAAACAAAGTCAGATTAGAACAAAAAGCATTTGGTTGTGTAGTTAGCTGAAGTATCAGATAGAAAAGCTTGAGATATTAGTAACCTTCAAAAAAGAATTAAAATCAAGTCGGAGGGACTAGAAGCAGCTGTGTGTATGGTGTAGCAGTTCACACAGCTCTGCAGCTATTAAAATGGCTCTGTTTGTATTTGGTTAAAATTTTTGTTAGTCTTCATTACAGCCATCTACTATAACGCTCCTCATTCTTTTGAGCCACACTATCAATAAAAAGGGAAGGGAGCACTGCCATAGTGTGCATCTTTGTCTTTTCATCAGGAACTGTGAAAGTCTACAAGCTTTTACAGATGTAGAGTGGATGAGAAGCTGAGCTGTTTCCTCAAAGCACAGCCTCTGCTTAATGGCATTTTTCACTACAGCACTGTTATTGAAATTTGTGTGGGTGATGTCAGTTTGATAGGCTCAGCACTTTTAGGGGACATTGACAGAAACTAAATTGGAAAAATGCAACAAATGTTAGGTTTTAGCAGAGTATCGACTTAATATAGATTGAACAGGGGAGAAAAATATTGCGTGGTGTGCAACTTGAACTTCACATTGTCTCATTAAAGACTCTGCAATGGATAACACTGTCTGCCTGTTTTGCCCTCAGCTGTAGACCTAGCAGATCATTCATGTAAGGAGTAATAATATACCACTCCATGGCACTTCGCTAGAACTGCCACAAGGTATTTTGAAAATCTGCTTTTATTACTTACAAAAATCTACACTCCATTTATTTCTGTGTAACTGTTTTTTTTGCTCCCTCCCCACTTTATTTTCCCTGGCCCCACATCTATTTCTTATTCATTTGTTTGACCCAAATTTCTTTCTTATATACAGCAATCGTGTATCCCTTGAAACCCTGAAGTCCCCAATCCTGGGTATGTAACTGGATGCATTTGCCTTTTTTCCCCGTTTTAATGGTGTACCTAAGAAAAACGAGTCAGAAGACATATTAGTTTCTATCACTGGGAAAATTTTGCCTGCTGTCTGGATTAAATTGATTAACTGAAAAATTGAAAACTGGGTCAATCAACTTAGATTTTCACACCAAAAAGCAGTAAGCCTCACAATATAAGCACAACATTCACTTCAGAATTTCAATCTTTACATGTTTTACATTATTGACTTTGAGTATCTGGTTTGGAAATGCATAGGCCGTGGGTTGAGAGAACATCACCTCTGTCACCAATGTGAATCCAAAGCAATTTAATCTGATATTAGCCAAAACACTTATTAACCAAATAAGAACCAAGGTGGGCTTGCCAGCCCGATGCCTGGCCATCTGTAAGAGGGCAGAGCCTGCAGCTCGTTCCGCTTGGCTGCCCTGACTACAGGTAATAAAGAAGTTACTGAAGAGCAACTAGGTGGTGATTAGTTTGTTGGGGGACGGGGAGTGGGTTTGCTTTGTTCCTCACCCATGCCCCCAACAAATTGGTTAATAAAATCCTATAGTTTACTCACCAGCAAATAAAATAGTTGGCATTTGTCAACTGTGCAGAGTAGGCTTTTGGTAGGAGGTACTTGCTATGTATCTGTGGACTGTGTCCCACAATGGACCCTGACTGTGACTGTATAATACTGGTATTTAGTGCTTTCCATTTCCTAAATAATAATTCTACAAAATTCATTATTTACGTTCAGCATGTGCCAAAAGCTTTTTTTTTTTAAAAAAAAAAGCTCATAATATAAGTTTGTGCAATAGTCTCTGGAATACTGAGTTTTGCACCCTCAGGTGCAAGCTGTCTACTTTTAGAAAGCATATAGGTTTGACCCTTCGTGACCAAAATATAATATGAATATTAAATTCCACAAAACCCAGAGCAAAGAGTATTATTAATATTTCCTCAGCTTGTATTCTTTTGATGATTGCAACACAAGCACTGGATGTGATTTTCCTGTCTTGAAACAAACACAGCAATAAGTCTATCTGGTCTGCCAAGAAAAGATACAACACCCAGACACTTCTTTGTACTGTCAAATGAAATGAGGCTATTTTGACTAGTGTTTAGGATATACAACATATGGCATGCTGCTGATTTTTGCTTGTGAAGGATCATATTGGATTCATGTATCTGATGATATAATTCTAACTGCATCCTACAAAATACTGAAATGGTAACTCGGCATGTTCTTTGAATGGTGTCAGAGCCATAAAAAGTTATTGTTGGCTCCGTTCCAGCACTTCCCCTCTTTTATTAAAGCTAATTTCTTAGCTTTTGACTAATCACAGTTGTCTCCAAGCACAACAAAAATACATGTTAGGCAGATTGTTTTCTCCTTTTTTTAGGAAGCCAGATGTTTTGTGAGGTGGTTTTGTGTTTTGCCTTTCTGCCCCCTACAACAGCCATTGCCTGTGGTTACAGTCTTCTGTTACAGTCTTCTGACCATAGCTAACGTCCAATCTGAAAGCCCATCCAGGACAGCAGTACTCTGCTGCCAAGTACTCCTTGAGTTTTGGGGAAATAGCTTGTTTGCGACTCACTGCAGAGGATGCTTTCCAGTTGGTGCTGAAGCCTTTGATTCCCAATCACACTGGTGTTTGAGGGGCTCAGGAAAGCATCGTTGCCTTGTGCTGTAGGTCAGCTGATATGATCTAATTGTTAATCTTTCAGTACTCATCCAAAGCAACTGCTCTTAGATTTGAGCCATAAAGAGAGATCATTGCTGTCCTATGTTTTCCATACTGTGATGCCTTATTAAGATTCATATTTTTCTAGACCCAGCAAGGCAAACACAATGAACATATGTCATTTTTATCTCTGTTTCATGACTTTCAAGCTAATTTCGTGTAGATCAGGCTGTCTTTTTTGGGGACGTGAACATAATGATTTAAGATGTTCAAAGTTTGGCTGTGCTGTACCCTTTCTTCCCCCTGTACCTGTGGACTTCTACATCTCCCTTCTGCTGGGATCAGTAATTATCCAGCGAGATTGTTCAGGCCTCTGCAGTAGCGAGGAACAAATTGTTTCATAGGATTAATTTTCTGATGGGTTGTGAAACTGAGCTGATTGCCTGCTTATTTTCTTTAACCTCAAGAAAAAAAAAAAACAAAACCCATTTATGCCATTTTGGGGTATCAGGTATTACGCATGGGAACACTTCACCTGTGCTCTGGTGTTAATGATTACAAACAATACGTGCTTTTTTTAACATCACCTGTGTGATCCAGTACACATACTGTGATCCTGCCCACCTCATTACTTGTCACCTTACACAAATTTAATATTTAATATTCCTGCTACAGTATTTTCCTGCAGTCTCATTTTCTGGAAACTTTTGATTTTTATAGGCTAAAAAATACCTCAGGGAAAGAGCTTGTTGATTGTTTTTTTTTTTTTTTTAAGAGCTATTTTTGTAACTGCTACAGTTTCTTCCCTTTTTTCAGTGCTTGCTTTTTCAAAAAGAATAGCAAATCTTATGTATCTGAGAGCTGATATACCTATTTTGCTCGTAACTTTTAGCTGCTATTTCCATAGGAATTTCCTGATGATACATATGGTGTGTATGAACAAGGTGCCCTTTCTGTATTTCCTTTTATTCCTTTCTTCTCAAAGGCTTCATGTCCCTAAAATTTTAATGTAAAAACTTTTTTTTGGTTGTTTTAAATCTGTCTTATTCTCAAATGACCCATAACTCTGTTTTATTCAATCATTAAATTATAAGGTGCCACCTTGTTATTTCTGTCATTTCCTCACTGATCCACAAATGCACGACCTGAAAGCGAACTTCAACTTTAAAGTCTTCTAAAAATATTCTTTCCTGGGATCTGTTGCTACAGATTGTGTTTGACATGAACTGCTGCTGTTATTCATTTGCTCCATTTTGAAGCGATTGCCGGAGCAGAACCCATCTTGGCTGCGCGCTCTCTGGAGGCACGCGCAATGTAGACAGAGCATTCCCTGAGTGTGCAAGGGTTGGACAAATTCCAACCTGCGGGTGCAGAAGGACTGATTGTTGAATGGATACTTACAGGGGAAATAAATGACACCTTTGTAATCCCATAGATAATTTCTTGAGTAATATTAAGTTTCCTGTTCTAAATCATATGTGATTTGGGCAGGTTAAAGATGTTCTAAGGGAAAATAGAAAATTTTACCCACGTTAGACTTTTCTAAAGCATGTTCTCCAAAAAGATTAAACAAATAATTATTGTGATCTTTGCAGAAGCTTTCTCAAAAACAGTCCCAGGCAATGAGAATGTCCAACTTCAAAACATAATACTGGAATTTGTGGGGAAAGTGACAAGTTACAATGGGATATGTGAATTTAGGCCCATGCTGCAGTATCAGGAGTCTGTAACTTCAGTGGCTCATCCAAATTATCTAATTTAGGCTAAACTGGCAACGAGCATGAGGCAGTCTGGGTTGTTAATTATCTCTGCAGCTCAGCCCTCGGGAAGACTGGGGATGAGATAGGGATGACATCCCAAGTTAAAACACAGGCAGTGCTGTGCTTGCTGCTATTTTAAGTTAAGTTGCATGACGTAATTTAAGGAGACTATTTGTTTGGGTGTTTGTTTTTTCACGGTAGAGATATTCTCTGGCATGGTCTCCACACATGTAACACTATCAGCTACTTCTAAACTATTGCCAAAATATTT
Organism: Vanellus vanellus; assembly: GCF_965231255.1. Lineage (NCBI taxonomy): Eukaryota > Metazoa > Chordata > Aves > Charadriiformes > Charadriidae > Vanellus > Vanellus vanellus. The sequence continues at coordinate 5,265,477 of NC_138919.1, forward strand.
TTAAAGTAGTCAAAGTTAGATGTACAGAAACAAATCCGAATTAAGCAAAATTCAATGAATTGGGCAGTATATTACTGACAACTTTATACCCATTGAATATGAGGGTTGGTGACAAGGCAGAATGTCTGTAATGCATTGTTTTCAGGTAATCTGTACTTCATTAATTTGTGTCTTTCAGCTTTGAAGCTATATGGCTATTGTGTCTTAAGAGTTAAAGAAGAAACAGAAGGTTGTTTAGTGGTGACAACTGTGACTAGGCTAACAACTTGGGCTGCAAAGGCAAGGTCATTCCAAAAGAAATGCAGATGTCTTTACATTTATGATGTTAGTCCTTTGTACGTAAAGCCTGATAATGAATAAAAATAATGGTTATCTGTGACACTTAGTACATTTTGAGGAACTTTCTATACTTAGTGACCTTTAGGCAGTATAAAAATTATTGGTAGACTTTTCTCGTTTGAGCTAAACGAAGAAGATGATTGGCAGAATTGTTTAATGTATCTTTACTCTTTTACAGCTATAAAACAGCAAATCTCTTATTCTCTTTGACTTCTGCTTCTGATGGCTCCCTTTGGTTTTGATGTTATTTATTTAAAAACAAGTCTGATGAGGGATAATGGCTGCATTAGATTTGAAGAACTGCTTTTCTTGATTTGTCCTTGAGTGGCTCTGGAGAAAGGTCTAGAGCCTATCCTTTTGTGATAAATACTGCCATAGATAACCTGTTAATTTCTCAGTCAATTTACTAGTAAGGTAAATGTAGACAGTTTTAGCATTTCCTGGACCAAATGCAGATCTGAGGTTGTATGGATTGTGAAAAAAAAAAAAAAACAAAACACGCCAAGAAATAAAGGGAGCAAATTAACTGAATGAGTGAGGAGAGGCTCTGTGGGAGCTGACTTGCCTGCCCTTGCCCAGGGCCCGATGGAGTCCGGGCAGCAGAGGGAGAAGCAGCCTTGATGATGAGGAGGGAAAGCCACAATTCAGGCAGGGCCTTTCATGTATTAACTGCAGCTGGTAAACCAATTTTAAGCTGGTGTTCATTATGCCTGTGTGTCATAAATATCATGTCTCCCCATTCCCTCCCCCCCCAGTCAAGATCCTTCATTTATGGGCAAATAACTGCATTATTTCTTTATATGTTTTATAATTATCTATGTACATATACTTATCGATGTGGATACGCAGATATACATATATAAAATGGATAACTGTATATAATACAGAAAATCTACATCTCTACAGAAATATATATGCACATACATATTTTAAAAAAAAATGGCCTCCTTTTAGCAAGCTAAGCAGAACAAATGTGTATGTCCAATATTTATTGCTAGGAATAATGACCTAAATTATTTTCTTGTTAGAGTTCAGATAGCTTCATTATTATACAGTTTCCTCAGAGCAACTCTGAAGAATTTTTTGTATAATCTGTAGTTATTTATCAAAAGGGTCATTATCTGTGTTGTAATTACAGTGTACATACTGCTCTTAAATAGCAAGAGAATTAAAGCTGTTAAAAAGGTAGGAATAAGTAAAAAAAAAAAAAAAAAGGCAAAAACAAAACAGCCAAAAAATTACTTCACCAATTCATCACTTAATTCATGAGCTTCCTAACTCACATGTTCTCTGATCATAAATTGTTAACTCATAACTTGTGTGCTTATGAGCAAACTAGTTAGCTGACCAGCAGTGAGTGCTCATTTGTCCTTCTCCATCTCAGCACAGGTGTCCCTTGGATCACACTGGGAAGTGTGAAAGCCTCAGCAGTCCAGTTGCTGTTGGATTTGCTTCAAAATCTTTCTGGGTAAACTTATATATTTATACCTTCCAGCTTGGAAGTTTGGTCTATACCATTTCCATGAGTTAGTGGATTCTGAAAAAATCCACTTCTTGCGCATCCTCCTTGCACATCCCCATCAATATGCAAGGATGATGGCTGGAGAGGGCAGCGAGCTGCAGGTGATAGTGGCTGCATAATGACCTTCAGCCCTTTCTGGCTATTGTGTCCTGCTTACGTGTTGCCCTCACTTTGTCCTAATGGCGCTGATCCCAGCACGTGCCAGGCCTTAGCATGAGCTGTGTGTTAGCCAAAATCTGAGCAGGAGTTGAGTGAACAGTCACAACCCAACCTTTCTTATTCTTGTTTCAAAATTAGCAAGTTACTATATATGGTTATATGATATCTAAGGGCTTTCTCTGTAAGCCTAAAAATATATCTTGTACAATTTTAGACTTTTTGGAAATGCTGAGGTTCACCTATAAGTAATTATTTGATGAAGCAAATGCAACTTTGACATTTGATACTGTACTGTTTTGTAACCTATTGAAGAATTTACCCTTTATGTATTCCATCATATCATTAGGAAGAATGCTGTGCCAACAGACCTAATTAAGAGGAGAGCTGGTTTATACTGTGACATTAGAGGCTAGAAATAGGACTGGAGCATATGGTAATTAAGGTGTTGATGGCTTTTCCTAAACAAATTTGGGTCTATGGCAAACTTTGAATATAGTCCAGCCTTACTGTTTGACAGAACTTTAAATATACACCTGTGGCATGATGGCATTCAGCTCAATGTGACAGTGTAAAAAATATTGACTCTACTTGTATTAATGCTGTACTGAAATGTATTTTGCACAAGAACTGTTTGAAATTAGTTCAGTTTGCTACCCCACTGTAACATATGACATTTTTCTAATTAGGGCAATGTTTAATTTACTGTCTCATGGCTTTTTGAATAAATATAAATTGTCATACTAAAGTGACAGGTGTAAAACCCTGGGTAGCTGTGTTAGAGAGGTTAATTTGCTCTTAATCAAATCAGTTCTGCTTCACTTTCTCATGGGGAGTGAGAGATAATAGGCCTGTTTAACTGGAGATTAGGCAGCCTTTTTCCTGGAATTCCCAAAGGGTTCACCTGAGACTTATTGTGTCGTATTCTCTATAAAGATATTTGAATACATCAACATTTAAAGATGTGCTACATCTACTCACAAGGGTATTTCATTGCCTGCTTTTGGTTCAGTGGCACTGAAAGGGGACCTACTAGAAGAGCTGTAGGAATGTGATCTTGTGGGGAGCTGCAATACACCACTCAAAGAGGAACCCATCCCTGCCCAGCGAGAGACTGTGCTCAGGTTTGGGGGATTTAAAAAAAAAAAAATAAAGAGGGACAGATTTTTTTTCTCATTGAGCTGAAAAGGGAGAAAAGGTCCTCAGCCCGTCGTTACATTTTTCAGTGAGAAAGGAGTCAATATTCACTGTTCTGAGAGTTTATAAAAGAGAGAAACAGAAAAAGAATAAGAAACATAAATGAAGGTGCCTGCTAATTTGTAAGAAGTGAGAGCAATGTAGGGATCCATCGAGGGAATGTGTAAGCATAAATAAGTTTGGTTGGCAGGATCAGTAGGTGGAGGCTTTGTGCTGGAAGGCCTATTGCTGCATCACTTGGAAGGATTTGCTGAGAAGGGGCAGTCCCTGGTGAGAAAACATGAGCATCCTGCCACGAGGGGTGCCGGATGAACACTGTATAATGTGAAAAACACTCACAAAACAAACTTGAAGGGAAAGAACAGGCCATGGAAATTGTGTGTGGTAGGAGAGCAATGTAGTGGGTAGAGGAATGTCTGAGGCTATGGATGAGAGAGATGGAAGTTTTGTTTGCATGATACATCTGAGATAAGAGTTTGGCACGGAATTCAGCGACATCTTGGCATCTTATGATCTTCGGTGTAAATAACTTCTTTACTTATAACATGGGAGTGGTATAAAGTGGCCTTTAGCCTACTTTAAAGTCATCACACTTCATGTATGTTTGTTTTTAAGCGGTCCCATTTTGTCTTTTGCTAACAGTATAAAAAATGAAATAACTGTCCCTGCATGGGAATCTGTATGCAGAGGAGAAGCCAGAAGCACAAACCTTGACAACTCCTTGTGCCTGGCAAGCACAGCAGGTGAGGTTGCTACTAGTTATGTTACTGGTCATGTACAGCACGGAGGGATGAGGAAAGGTCTTTGTCTTTCTTCTGCCTCAAGGTCAGGAACCCCCCCTAAATAGCATTACCTTCAGTGGGCTGTAAAGGTAAATGTGTGACAGATTTGGGTCTGGAATCACTACACTGGGAGAGAAAGGTACGTCTTGACTAAATCTATACATCATGGAAAAGCAGGAAAAGGTGGTATGCTACATGCAGAGTTCTAAGTAAATTCCCCCCAAGTGATTACATGTGAAGAAAAGCCATCTTCTCTTTATTAATTTAGGAGATAGGAAATTAGGGGTTTTTGTGGTCCCTGGCCATGGGTGAATGCTGCAGTAAATTAAGTCTCATTTTTGTTTGTGTGTGTCTTTTATTCCCGCGTTATAACATGCAAAGGTAGACTCCCACCTGTGACTTATTTTCTATTTATTTGAATGAGTTTTGTGTAAACCAAATACTCAATGTACCTTTTTTTATTTTTTTACATAACGTATATTGTATGTAAAACAAGCAAATCCTCTGACATGTTTAGAGTCCTATATTCTGGATGTGCTGGGCAAAATAAGAAGGATAGATACTATCGCTCTTCTATTATTTATGGACTATAAAGTCTTTACGGTGGCATTGACAAAGGGTTTATAGTCAGTACACAAGCTGGTTATACCATAAATTGTAATGTTATATGATAAACTGGAAGTTTATAGCAGTAGTAGATATCAAAGAAAAAAATGAATTTTGGTTTGAAATGATCTATCATGGGATGGAGTTGCTACACGTTTAAATATTCAACCATTTTTGTCTTCATTTATTTTGAAGTTACTGATAATTCATGTGCTACAGAACAAGGATTTATAGGTTTATTTAGAGACTGCTGTGGGGGAAGGTAGGAATAGACCCTTTAAACTCAAGAACAACACATTCTGGTGCGGTAGCGGAGAAACACTGATGCAATTAAATTGATTCAAATCTTTGGTTTCCAGCTCTAGAGATGGCAAACAGAGCTGTTGCTAAATATTTGGTCTGTTGCTACAGGGCTCCCAACAATGCAATAAAATAGTTGGATTACTATTTCTAGGAATGTAAATGGAAACTACTTACAGCAAAAATGTCTTAAACATAATTTAATTGCTTTGAGTTTACATAAAAACTAAAAGCAGTAAAATGTCAACAAATGTTAATTCCCCTTCCTTTGTGAGCATCATTCCTTCCTTTAGCTAATGATTCTGTAAACAAAAACCAAAACATTCTTAGTGTTTACTTACAACACTTTTAATTTCATTTAAAAACATCTCATTGTAATTTTTCCCATTGCGAGGAATTACTATGTATTAAATTCTTATTCTTTATTTAAATTCATAATTTCTTATGGTTCTTTTCTCTCTTCAAAGCATTTTTGGTGTATAATTACATTACAGATTGAATGACACTACAAACTTAACTAATAACTTGCAGGTAAAATTAGCTTTTTTTCAAGCTCTTAGAACTGACTTGAAATGTAAAGTGTACCATAGGAATTGTCAAGCTTTGAAAACTCTTCTGCTGTCTTAATTTGTAATATGCTGAAGGCTGAGGTACATCCAGGCTTTCGGGATGCTTAAGATTAGACAAAAAATAGAAGAAAAAACTTTTATATAAATGGGTATTGATAATTTGTTATTGGTGGTTACTAGAGTGTTGATAAGACCTAGATTCACCAAATTAAACAAACAAAACATCCTCTGTGTTTGGCAGTAGGGAGACTCAAGACAGGTGGTTCAGGTCAGAGCACGGAGTCCAAATAGACAAAACAGCATGATGGGCGATAGGGGACTGAAGAAGACGGCAAGCTGTCAGCCCAGTGCCATGGAGCACCTGGGCTGCACGGCTCGGGCCAAACCTAGCCCCTCACGGCCTTAATCTCTCTCTGCCCTGACCCAGATGAAGGGAGCTGGCAATGTGGGCCTCTGCTCCTCTTCTTTCATGAAGGCTGTCCACACTGTGGTGGCTTGAACAGTTCCAAACCAGCCCCTGAGCCCCCCGCAGCCCAACTCTGGTTGTTTTAAATGTCACCCAGTGCCAACTTCAGCTTGAGATGCTTAGGGACAGTTAGCGGTGGCTTCTAACTTCATCAAAGTTTTCATTGCTGTCTCTCTGTTACTACAAATGAGCAAGTCTTTCCTTTCTCTCCACTTTGAACTTCTTCTGAGGGTCCCCATTCCTCTTTGTAGCTGAAATATTCTTCAGAGATAAGAGTATATATGTTATGAAGGGAGAGAGGCTTTAAAACTTCTTCAACAGCCAGCAGAATGGCACAAGAAGTGATGTTCGGAGAACAAAATATGAGCAATATTTCAGTCTCTCCCTGTTGCTGGGGGCCCAGGTAATGTCTGAGTGTATGCACAGGGCATATATGGCTTGCTTCCAAGCTCTGCTCCAGTATGACTACTTAATGAATATGTATGAAAGGGGAAATGGGGGGGGGTGGATTTTGTTTTGTTTTCAAAAGAAATATTTTTTGTTTCTGGGGGAAAAAAAAAACACAAAACCCAAACCCCTGCTGCTTTCCCTTGAAGTACAAGTCTTGCATTGTGTACATTGTTAAAGTACAATGCTAAGGATGAAAAGATGTATCTCCCCAAGCCATTTCTTGAGTTGTTTTTCATGCAACATAACAGTTTTCAATTGTACCACTGTCAAGTCAAGTGGTCTTGTTTGTTTTAGTTATGCCAGAGGAATTCTTTGGAGAAATTTAAAAAAAGCAACAAACATTTGGGGGTTAGACTCTCTGCTTGTATTCAGCCTTCCGTGATCTTTGACACCCCTGCAAAGGGAGTGAAAAATTGGGATTGGTAGCGTTTCCCCATTTGCAATGGTCTAATCAAACACATATCCTAAGACCTTGTTTGATTTTTGACATCTGCTTCCTCTCTGTTACTGAAGTTTTGAATATGAAATAGTTCCGTGGGAATTTCAAATAGCAGAGCTTTATGGGTGCTTTGGCCACTGTTCCACCCCATAAACCCTAATAAAGTTGATATTAGCATCTACAAGATAGGTTCTTTCAAGATGGGCATGTATTTTAGTCTATGATTGCTGCTGCAAATCAACACTGAATATCCAGACGGGGACAAATTCATCACGCAGCCAGAATACTTGTAGTGAATTGTAGGCAGCTTTGTGTGGTGAGGGGTAATGATGGGAGAACAGCTCTGCTGCAGCACAGATGTGCTCTTCCCCTAGAGGGGCACAGAGACTGAGATATCAAGAGACTTTCTGTGGTCCTGTTCAAGCTTTGTCCCTAACTTTCCTCAAGGCCCAGCAAGCTCTAATGAGCTTTAGTTGCTCTGAGCAGCCTCACCTGCCCCTCTTCACATGGCCCAGGAGTCCTATTTAAGCTCAGGTCAATGTGAGACACGGTTCCTTCTCTTCTGGGACCTGCTGAGTGTTGGGCTGTCACCTGGCCCTGCCGCGTCCCCCGTGCTCATGTATTGCGAAACTGTGCCCGGCAGTGTGTGGATCAGCCTTTGGGAGCAGTCCCACTCTAACTTGGCAGAGGGCATTTCCAGCAGAGTTGGATTTAAGCTACAGAAAAATTGTGTAGCTTTTGTGTAGCTTCCTGTACTTGACTTTTCGCATGCTTATTGTGATCAGTAAGGTAGGTTTCAAGCATCTTTAGAGGGTAGTCTATTTGTGTTTTTTCTACTGAAGTTGCAACCTTCATTGTCTAAGAACTTGCATAATTTATCTGCAGATTAAAAATGCTTCCTTTGTACATCACAAAGACAGACATTTTCAGTTTACCAAAATAATTAAAAAAAAAATATTGCGGAGAGGGCAGGGAGGAGCTAGGGACATGTTTATGTGCCAGTGGCTTTTGTTTGTGCCTTCCAGGAAAAGTGACTGAATGGTTAAATTACTGTTGTGTTCCTATATCAGATCATCATTGGTTTCTATGAAATACTTTAAAGTTGTTCCTACCTCATAGCATCTATAATGAATAGTCATTGGACCATGTATATTTTTGAGGATTTATGGGCTGTTCATGATGCATTCAATCATGGATATGATAGACACCATTTTAATATGAAACAATTCTTTGGGTGGTAATTGTTTCTTTTTAATTTCCTGAGAAGTGTTGACTCTTGTAAGAACAATACCTGTATTAATCTACTACTATCTAGAGTGAATAAGTAAAAATGTATTTTAAGTTTTCAGTTGCTGTGACAGGCACTAACTTGTAGTTGTCATTGAATCTGAGCAGAGGAATTTTGATTTGAATTCTGTGGGCCTATGTTGTCCTTTGCTGGTGGAAGAAGCTAATTTAAATTGGTGCAAGGAACCATGTCATTACAGGCCTTTAAAAAAAAAAAAAGGTGCTTAGCTTGTAACTGATGCAACCTTGGTCGTCTTTCTGCTTTCCAGGTAGAGTTTCCACAGGGACGTGTGATATCTTTAGATTGCCTGTGTGGAGTACGCTCTCACTCCAGCCAGCCACGCTGCCTAAAGAACTTGAAGGATGTGGATATTTCTGCTGTGGAAGAAAACTACCTATTATGCAAAGTAAGATAACCCAAATGTTTGGTATCTTCCCAGTATGTGCTTGTTGAAATGCCATTTTTAAGTACAGGTACTTTAGCTCCGTAGAATGTTTTGGTATCTGGCAGCTTGCTAAAGCGATCGCACTCGTATTTTCTAGATAGCTGAAGGTACCTCTGAGTCTGGACTATTAAAAGCTAGCTGGTGTCTTATCCTAGTCATGAATATTTTTCCTAATAAATGCAGTAGAGTTCAGCTAAATTTCTTTCTTTTTTGGGAGTGTCAAAATGCAAGCCTGTATTAAATCTTAAAGTGAGGTGGAGAGATGTTGTCTTGTGCTCTTATCGTATGTGAAGATTGTCTTCAGTCTGGTCTCTTTGGAAAGAAGAGAAAAGGTTGATGGTCTGTTTGTGCAAGCCTTGAGCCCACACATGAGTCCACCGCTCTTGAGCGCATCATCCCACAACATGTTTCAGTGACCCCTTTCAGCTGTGCACAGCAAGAAGGATAAGCCTCTGCAGCTGCACGGAGGGCACTGCGGAGATATTCTCCTGCTTCTTATCCCTCACTTTCCAAGAGCTGTCTTGACACACTACTTGAGCTGGGGTTTTTAACTATGCAGTTATACTGTTAAAGAGAAATATGGATCGTGATCCGCACCTGAGCTGTTCATATATTGTTTACAAAATACTATATTTTTTGATTCAAGTCTAGACCCATACGCACTTAGTAGAGTATAAGCAGAACTTAGCACTGAAAAGATAACATCACTTTAGCTTGCATTTTAAAACTAGAGTAAACGTTTGCTAAAGATACATGCATGTTATACCTTAAATGCATACAGTCCCTCTTAGGTCTTCTGGAAGCAACTGTGGCTTGCATAGCTCAAAGCTAGTTTAGCAACAAAATCTTCCAAGTATGATATTTAGAAAACCAAATTATGCTTACAGGCAGAAATTAATCCTGGCTGTGGAAGGTCCTTCATACAACTTAAGCTTTCCATTAACAGCTCAAGTGGTCCTCCTATGTTGGAGGTAATGTCACACCAATACTGGAGTAATACAGTGAGAATGGTCTAATTGCTACAGAAGAGGCAAAAGCCTGAGCAGCTGATTGGTTTGGATCACTGCAAGAGCACTGTGGCAAGCCCATCACACAGAGCTTAGGGACTCTAGGACCCCTGTTCATATTAAGCATCAAAACTGACTTCAAGACATTCATGTGAACATTCTTTTCAAAAGGGGTTAGGTTTTTTTCTTGCTTTCTACCCCCATTTATTGTCTACAGTGCCTCTCCTTCCTTCCTGAAATTCTAACTGAATCCATGAAATAACAAATGAGTTTTGTTCCAAAATGGGAGACACACTTGTTCTTCAAAACTATGGTATACATAGAGAAATTTATTAGTAGGGAAGAAACTTTCTACCAAGTTTGTCAACACACAGCTCTTGCTCAGCCTCTGTATAAGTGAATAAATCAATCATCTAAATGAATCATAATCGCTCATAGTATGCATAATGTGGTTATGAGTACAGATGTAGGTGGTTTCTGAACTTTGGCTATGTAGTGTGATATTGAAGAGATCCAGCCTAATCCTTAAGAACGAATGGCAGCACAGTGCAAAGCTCTGTACTCGCTCTGAGTAGCAGAGAAATAAAATTAGCACAGCACAGAGGCTGGGTGGTCTCTGGGCCTAGAGGCAGCTCATTGAATCAGGCTGCTGAATTCTATACAGTTCTGCATTGTTTATTCAAAGCTGTTGACTTGCCATCTTGTTTTTGTGGTATATTCTTAAAGTTTGTGAGTTATTTCTCTAAGCAGTTGGACTGTTGAGGAATACTTGTAGCACAGATGTGTGATGGTCAGCCTATTGTAGTGAACCTTTGAGTCCCACTTGATGTTTGACCTGCAATTATCTTTCCAGCATGTTTGGTAAGAAGTAGCTGAAAGCATTGGTTACAGATGTGTATGCTCTTGACATCATCGTGATTGAGACATACTGGCTTGCTTAAAGAAATTTTAGTAAATGTGCTGAAGCATTCAGTTGGCATAACACAAATGCCTAGTGGTTACTTAAAATGTCTGCATTTGCATCTTATGCAACCCCAACTAAAACTCCTACAGTCTTCATGTTTTCAGTTTTTTACTTAGAAGGAAACGTTCCTCTTCATCTATGCTAACCTTCTGCCTGAGGCAGAAAGTAGATTTTGATTCTGTCTGTGTTTTCCTCATTAGTAGAGGAAGCATGATCTAAGTCCCTCTCGAGCTAATACCTTAATACCTGTCTGGCCTTAAACATTGATGAATACATCCTCAGTCCTGCGAAGCAAGAGGAGAGCTAAGCAAGCATAAGGAAGATAACAACCAGGGTCCCATTCACCCCTCAAGTGAAGGTGGAAGCAGTGCTAAAGTCTGTGTGCTACTCTGTGTGATGCTGGCTGTCCCAGCACTGGAGGAGAGCATGCAGGCAGCCCTGGATGCTGAAGCCAAGATCAGGGTTCCCCTAGCTGCATTGCAACAATGGCCTTTCAGCCTATTCTCTAGGAAAAAGAGGCTTGTACAGTTCTGTTGACATTTATCCGCCCGTTTGTCTCTCAAACTTAGTCTTTTAACCATGTGAAACAAATCTAAAAGAGAAATGCAAGGACAAATGGAACCCTATGATTTGAGGGTAAGCATCTGGTAGAGCAGACCTAGGGAGAGAATAGCTGTGCAAGCTTATTTCTATCTAATACCAGCAAAATCACATGTGAGAGAGTTGCTAGAAATCGCTAAATAGAAGGATGCTGTTCAATCAGGAGTCACAGTGAGCTTCCAACACATGCCAATCAGGCTTCATTATTCAGGCAGCTTTTTTGTCTCGGTGTCTTCGATATGGGGTATACAATTTAGAAATCCAGCCCAAAAGCTTGCACCTTGTGGATGTGGTCTCTTATACAATAGCTTTTGTAGCACTTTGGGATTTTATTTTTAGTCTGTCTCAACACTTAGATTGGTAAGCTTTGCATTGCTTGGGGACTTTCCAACTATCACTCTCTTTCTACCTTTTCCAACAGTGTAAGAAAATGGTTACATCATTTTATTCTACTGCTCTGTGTTATGCTTTACAGCCTATATAAATGCAGAATTTGGTATTTGTAAGGTAAAGTAAAGGAAGAGAGAAAATATCTCCACAATAAGTAAGCAAGTTTAGCTAATTATCTATTTTGTAATTATTCACTACTCAGCATGTCTGCATAGTTTTGGTTGCCCAAATTACCCAGAGATTAAGGTAAAGCTTACATATAAATAGAGAGTATTTCCTCTATTCAGCTGTGCAACTCTCTGTAAGGCAGAGGAACACGTATGTGCATATTTTACAATACCACTGAGCCCACATTTTTCATTCTTTTTAAGTCTCAGTAGGTTTATGTGGCTATGACCGTTGGGCCTTTGATCAGCCTCGCTGTTTGAAATCTTGGAGTGGCTAATAGCTCCCTGTTAGCGAGGGGGTGGAGATGAGCACTGAAGCTTATGATCACAGTCAGTCACTTGGTGAACTCCTGAACCCAAGTGTTTTGGAATGATTTTAAAGCAGGAGTCTGAATTCAGAGTTTGAAGTTTGCACTAATACCAGTGTGTCAGCATGGAGATGACAAACGTCTTTGTGCATGGGTTAATGAAAGGAACTGGAAAAGTGCACAGGACATGAGTATGCACAGCCGTTCAGGTCCACCAGAAAGTATCCCACACAGAGATGCTGATCTCTGTAAGGAAGGTCCTTATTTGAAATCTTGTGCTATTGAGGATTGGAAGAACCTCCTGTAACTGCCCCTAACCGACAGCCCAGCCCTTTGTCTTCTCAAAGCCAAGGTTAGAGGCTGCACTCAGTCTCAAAATGAGGGTAAGTAATGTGCTTAGAGCTGTTCTGCACCATGGGATAACTTATAGGTACAAATGTGAATGTCAGAAAGACAGAGAAATCCAAGTAATGTTTGTAAGTATCTTTTCTTTAAGATAACCAAGATTAAATGTCAAAAGTTTTGAATGCAATATTCTGGATGTACCAGTAGTGGGTTATACATGCTGCTAGTTTTGACAACTAGTGGTGGTCTTCTGGTGAAAAAAAAAATGTATAATTTGGCCTCTAGATCAATAAAGAGAAATGAAAACTAGTAACAAAAGGGGTAAAGTGACAATAAATTAATGCTTAATTCAAGTAAAAGTATGGGTAATGGGGGGAAAAAAAAAAGCAGGACTTGCAGAAATGAAATTATTATATAAGTTGCATCCCAGTATCAGGACTCCGGTTAATAAACAGGCATAGAGGTAAACAACTCTCTTGTAAAAAAAATCATGTTTCTAAGTAAGAGATACTGAAACAAAATTATCTTGAATGGTTATGGATCAACTTCTGATCAGATGAGGGTACTACCTATAATTTGCTTAACAACCGCTGAATTCCAATGATACTTAAAGTAGAAGAACTATGGCTAGTTTGGCAAGTTTCAATTTGAGACAGAAATGCTGAAGGTTCATGCTGCAGGTAGTAAAAGCCATCAGCAATTTTCCACTACCAAATGCCCCAACTTTAAAACTACTGTATTCAGTACAGGGAAAATTTGTATTAGTTTTCCTAATTAAAGGCAACGGAACTGACTACAGAACTAAATGGTAGTTGTCATTTAGCTATGAAGTATATTTCTGAGGTGTATTTCATGCAAGTAATCAACACGTACTTTCATAAGACTATAGTTATACATTGAGCAAGAGAGAGCTTGGACCATGCTTTCTGGCTGGGGTGCTTGCATACTTGACAAGAGTCATGTTAAAAATAGTTGAGGATCTGGGGAATATGACCATGATGGGATGTTAACTGAAACAGTTGCCGTAGTCCCGTCCATAAATGCATTTAAAGGAGAATCCAAAGTAGGGGGGCATGCAAAATACTATCTTTGACCAGTATGAATCACAAAGACCTCATTTCATTTTACCTCTCCTGTTTGAGGCAGGGCTGGTTTTTGTGATGTCTAGTTTGTTTTTTAAGAAGATTCTGAGAGGCACTGGAAAACAGTGCTGAAAAACGGATATTGCTATATTTTATACTTGACTATTTCTACCCTGCATCTGAATTTCAATTATCCTGCACAAGCTTGAGGTATGAAGTTGTTTGGGAAGTTCAGCTCACCTTCTTGGGCAAAGTTGAGTTTCCAGTTTTTCAGGAAGGATGCTGAGTCAAAGGGGAAAAGGGTGATTATTTTTCTGCCTTTCTCATAAAGCTTTTTCTGTGTTTTCCACCAAGGTTGGTACCAGTGAAAGGTGTTTTACTCTTGGCTTAAAGCAGAGTTTTCATTTATTTTTTTTATTATTATGAAATCTTAATAAAACCTCAGAATGTTCAATATCAGTAAAACTGTTTTGCTGAAGAGCTTCTTGGAGATCTGTCTGGTTTAAGACCATAATTTGATGCTAAACATATGGGAAAACAGTAAATAGATGCAAGAAGAGCTTTAGAGGACAGTGTGTTCTGCAAATCCACAATTCTCATTATATCCCCTCAGCAGCGCATCCAATCCGTGACTGTCAGATGAATTGGATCTCACATTGCAAAAGGCATTATCTTCCATTGGGGAAAAAATGTTCAGGAGGCATCAAGAAGTACTCTGAGAACAAGAGCATCATTTAAGCAATGAGTAGCTGCTGACTCACCAGAAAAAAATTCTGCAGAGGCAGCTAATTTACATATAATGATACTTAGCGTTTGTAAACACTGCTTTCCATCTACAGAGAACTGTGCAAACATCTAATCATATATCACTTACACAAACAGATTAGTTCTGTTAGCCACTTTGGACTCCTCCATTCCTGAGAAATATAATCCAATCTGTAGTCTCAATTTAACTTGTTTATCTTTCGTTGCCATAGTTTGTTAGGACAGAAAAAGGGAGTAGAAGTCCTAGGATTTTCCAAGTTGCTTTGGGGAGTAAGGTATCTGACTCCTACTGAACAGCAGGGGGAACTGAGTACTTAATTGCCTTTGAAAGTCAGTACTTTTAAACTCGATTTTAATCTAATCTACAAGAGATGATAACGCAAATCTCTGTATTTCTCATAGTGGCAAATAAATATTTCATGTGTGAGATACACTGTGGCGTTTACAAATGCCTCAAATAGAGGGGGGGGAAACAGGCTGAGGTGGTAGCTAGGGGGAAACAGACGCTCTTGATTTATGCTCATGTTCTGTAAATTTAGTACTTGGCTCTTCAACTCTCTTGCTAACTAATTCTGTGTTGTAGATGAAGTAAGAAAACTCAGCACTTTCTAGACTTTTACATTTAATATCATCTTAGACCAATGAGGCCGGAAAGGTGCAAAAAAAAAAAAAAACCCCAAACAACAAAAAAAAAACAATATTTGACAACCTTTTAAGTAATTAGCTTGATGTTCATGCCAAACCAAGCTAGAAATAAAAAAAAATATTACTTTAAAGACAATCTCATCTAGATTTTTGTGGGAATTAATTTGCCATAGTTGGCAAATTATTATTATCATTCTATGCAGATAAAATACAAAAACAGGTGAGGAATTAGTATTCTTCTAAGTGTGTGTCTATATATATTTATTAGTGATGTATGTCAATTAGTTCAACCACTGTTTCTCTCCTTCTTTCTGTAAAACTCGAACCATCAACAGGGTGCATAAAGTACTACGACATTATGGCTTCTATTGCTTCTGAGTGAGCCCTGCCTTTGAGCGTGAGGATGTACGTTTTGAGCAGCTCTGATGGCAGGGCATTGGACTAAGCCTCAGAGACTCTGGGTTGGATTTCTGCCTCAGCCATGAGCTTTCCTGCATTATTTTTGTTTCTAAACAATGATTTAATACAATGCTATATATTTCTGAAAATGAAACCTTAACAACAGATTCATAGCATATAAGACTATGTATAACTGTATGTGTGTACATATATAAAAAGTCCATAGTGTGGATGAAGTGAAAGGGTCACAACAAGGAAACAGGTTAGCAGAAAAGTAGAGTGCATAGCAGCTTGTAGTAAGTATCAAAAACACGTACATCTTGACTTTATTCCATTTACTTCTTCATGGGTAGAAGTTGGTAATAGACTATTTTAATAACTTTTTCAAAAGCTGCCTAGGAAACCTAGCTACTAAGCTATAAAGGGAATGGGTAAGTCCCCAGAAGGCTTCCTTTCTTTTCTTTTATAAATATGTAGGTGGAAAGGCAAGATTAAAAAAATACAACTTCAAAGATAGATGTAAAATAATTTCCTTTATCTATTATCTTGTCTACTGCAATGCACTAAAGCAGTTTTCTGAATCTTATGGAATTTAACGTTAAACAAAAATAAGCAGAAACAAAAATCTGTTCTAATTTCCTTCTAATTACTTGCTCAGAACCAATCAAGCTGCTAGTCAAGGGAATTCAAGACAGCACAGAGATTAACATTTTACTATCTTGGTTTTTACATACAAAACTTAGTTACTTTGTTAATGGACAAAACCCCGAGATTGTTGAATTTGGTTTAAAATGTAGATAGCTGATTATTTCTTCAAAGAATACTTACATGGTCTTGTGGCAAGTTAATCTTGAGATTGCTTTTTTCAGCACTATTGGCTACAGAAAGATGCCTTCCAAATCTCAGGGAGGTTCTTCTAAAGCTGCTGAACAAAATCCTAAATTAAAGTAACATTGATAATACTTCCGTTCACTGAAAATGAGGATGAGAATGCTGAGTTGAAGTGTCGTTAGAACAAATACATTTCTCAAGATCAGGAACAGTTTGAAACGGATTTATTTTGCATCTGCACTTGCGTGGTCTTGTACGCATTACTAAAGCCCTCACAATTTCTTTTTCTCATGTAAATGAAAGGAAAACATAGGCTTAAGGCTTTCAAAGTGTTACCTGTACCCACAGGAAAAGTACAATATATATTTGGCTTATTGTATTTCTTTATGTTATTGTATTTTTTTATGCTGGGTCTTGAGCGTTATCTACTACACTTAGGAAAGTATGTGATTTGTTTACAGAGGAAACTGTACTACTAAATTTCTTTGAAAAATCTCTCTCAGTATATCTGTTATAGCCCTAATTCTTTACAGAGATAACAAACAGCATGTTTCTTGTCTTTTCTTTATATGCTTAACAAAAATAGTTTGATTAATTCTAAACTACAGGCATGGCGAAAGAAAGAGTTATAATGAATTTGTAAATGGGGAGAATTTTACTTGTGTTTTTCTTTTTCTTTTCCTTTTTTTTTTTATCTTCCTTTTTTTCTTTTTTCTTTTTTTTTTTTTCCCTGCAGCTTTATTAAAATTGACTGCAGGTAAGGAGGGGGAGGGGTTTGCATTTAAGCTATTGGTTTGGAATGTAGAAGGAGTTTACCTCTTTCTCTGCCCGAAATGTTTGGTTTTGAGTTTTATACCTATTTTTTTCTATGTTGGCATATTTCTGCAAAACACTGGTAGCATAAAATTTCTGAAGTTCTCAGAAACTAAGATGTGGGAGGGAAGCAATGCCTATACAAATCTTTTTTTTTTTTTAATGTAAATACTTGTGAAATAATGTTTAAATGATTTTTGTAACTTATAAGAACAGCAAACAAAACAGTAACAGGAAAAATCCTCAATTCAGAAGGCCCTGTCCACTCCCTAAAACTTCAAACATTTATGTAGCAGTAAGGATACCCTTAACTCACAGAAGGACGCTTGAAGCTTGGGGAGAAGTGGGAAGACAAGGGAAGGCCTTCTGACATTGCGCACGGCATATACTTTCATGTGGACCCATGCCAAGTAATTATTTGTTTTGGTTTTGCTCTTATGTGTTTTATTGCTTATATATGTATAGCCTTTCTTTCTTAGCTAGTATTTGTTTATTAAGTTGAACTTAGTTGAATACTTTAAATAATCTTGTTCTAGTTTATGATTTTTTCATGAAAAACTCATTTTCCTTGCTTACTTTCTCTTTGGATGTGGTTATTTAGCTCACTCAGCGGTGAGTTCTGCTTACGGACAGAATTACCCGAAACATCTATGGAAAAGAGACTTTCAAATGGCAGCACAAAAATTCGCCTTGTGAACATGAAAGCATTCGCCTGAGCATGAGAGATTTCCGAACGCCTACAAGGCAAAGCCTTGTTGTGCAAGCTCATGGTATAGACACAAACTTTTTTTTTTTCTGCAGCATTCTCCAGTTTTGTTTCACCGCTGTAAACCCCTATGTTCCTTGGTTTCCTAGTGCTGAGTGCAAGCTAAAAATGTCACAATATGCAGAGTTAATGAGGGAGTGCCAGGCTGGGCTCTCTGCAAGTCTTTGCTTTGTGGTTTTAAATCAGAAAATCAGACCCTTAAATTTATCTGAACATAGCCTCTTTTTTGCCTGTGTGGTTTAATGTGGCTTAATTAACTAATGTCTTAAGTGAGGATTCAAGTACCCATGTAGATTAAATGAGCCAATTTAGGATCCTGCAGGAGCTGAGTCCCTCTGAAAATACAACTCCTCTTCCACAAAGGAATACAGAAAACACTTAGAAGGCATGAAAGAAAAACAGAACAGATAAAGAGAGGAAATGTGCCTTTTTCTTCATTAGACCGATGACAACAGAGCATTCTGTTCCCATCTTCCAAGCGCTTTGGCCTGGCGTCCCAAGAAGCGGTAGCGGGCGGCCGGGAGCCTGGGGAGGGCTCAGGGGCACAGGAGGAAGGGGCGCCCCGCTGCGGCAGCCCTGCTTCTTTGGTCTTCCATGGTGACCATGGGCGTCATCCATGCCCTCCGCTGCCACCTGAATGAAAGCACAGACACACGCTCCTGCTCAGCAAACGCCATTTTGGCAGGGCTGCTGCCCGTGCAGCGGCCGCCTCCTCGGCCTGAGCCTGCCGGGCCCCGCCACGGGTTTTCACGCTGGGGCGGGGGCTGCTCCCCTCGGCTGGCTGGAGCTCTGCGAGAGCCCCCTGCGGGGAAGGGCCGTCTGGCTGCAGCAGCCACCGCACAGCGCCACAAATCGCCCTTCATACGGCCGGGGGCAGGGCCTGGGCAGGGCCAGGGGCGGGCAGCGGGCTGCGGCCCGGCCCCGCAGGCCCCAGCCCCGGCCCCGCAGGCCCCAGCCCCGGCCCCGCAGGCCCCAGCCCCGGCGGAAGAGCTGTCGCGAGCAGCCGGCTCCTCCTGCCGAGGGGCTGGGGCTGCCTCTGCGCTTCTCCCCCGCCTCAGCCCCGTTCCCCCGCTCCCGAGCAGCCGCGGCGTCGCCCGGGGAGCCGGCCGGGGCGGAGGAGCGAGCGGCACGGCCGACATGACAGGCGGAAGCTAGTGATGGTACAGTTGAGGTGTGTTAGCTAATTAGAGAGAAGCCTCATTAACGTCTAATATTAATTAGATAGCTTGGACTGTTACACTCTTAAAACCTTGGCTTGGCAAACAGTAACTTCTTGGCTTCGTGTCGGGTGTGTTCCCGTTTGCCCGCCAGCAGGTTTTGAGGGTGGCAGCGTGTGTGTCTGGTGATGGTTCGGTTTTGCACACACTGTCTCGACAGGGCTTCTGCTGTCCCGAAGGCCCCACCTTGCTTGCAGACAGTATCAGACGCTGACTGGTATGGAACATCACTGCAAGTTTACATTTATTTCTTCATATGTGCGCATTTTTAGATGGTTGAATGTTCATCACAACTGCAAAACAGCCTGCTATGCTAACGAGCCAACTATTGCATAAATGTGGATACTGTAGAGTAAAATTCCTTGTGTAGGAAAACTTCAGAGACCTTACAATAAGTCAAAGGAAGCAGGTTACAACACCTAATTTCCACAGACATGTATCACACCAAGACACAGGAAACAGAATTACGTACTTGTTAACAGTCACCATAAAAGAGACACTGGGTTTAGACTAATTAAATCTCTAGAATAAAAGACATACGAATCAGAATCAAAAGACAGCTTTGAGTTTAGCATCTTTGACAATATTGCTGTTGAAATGGGAGAAGTACTGTATTACGGGTGTTAAGTGGTAAGCTCCTACTCACAGAATAGTAACAAATTATTCAAAACTTTCAAAGCTTTCTGTGAAAGGGCATTTTTAAAAATGTAGAGGCTCATCACACCTTGCATAGACTCTGCGGCAATTAATGGTGAAGACTTCTGGAAACAGATTTGATAAGTAATTGCTAAAATAAACATTACAGAAATGCTGAAGTCCTGGTTTTAGAAGTGAATAAGGCTTCTAAATCGATCAGGTGCTCCTGAAAATGTTGCTATTGGTTATAGCTCTGCAGAGTTTCAGTGCCTAAGTGCCCATTTTGAGATACTTTGGGCCTTATTAAAAAATAAAAATAATGGCTGAGTAGTTGGCATACCCAAAGAATTCAGTCAGAATAATATAAGGCTGATTTGCAGTATGAACAGGGTCAAGATCATCAGTGATTGGTTTGCCAAGTGGTATTTTAATATATAAATAATAATTAAAAGATATTTTTGTGGCTACTAAGACTTTTCTGTTTGAGTGCTAGTTGTCTTGCTTCATTAGAAATGGGCCATCCCATTGTGACCTGGCCTGGTGACTGCTGGCTTGAATTCCTAGATGAGAAGGGCTGCTTGCTGTTGTAAGGGCAATATGGATTATTCATTGATCTTTACTTTCCCTTCTCTAAACGTCTTCTTTTATTCCTGATGAGAAGTGGGAGAACATTTTAAATTTTAGGGATGTTTATGATACAAGAAATTGTTTTCTGCTCAGCTCTGTTTACAGCTGTAGGAAAATAATAAAATATTTTTGTTGAGAAGAATTGGTACCCTTACAATATTATTAGAAAAATATTTTTCCAGACCTTTAATACAAATAGTCAGCTTACACAGACATTTACTGCGAATGTTGTTCCACGTAGCTGTTTTTATGAAGCTATTTTGATGATCCTGAATACCATGCACAAAAGAAAGCATCCTCATTTTGTTAGGTACTACTTAGGAAAATTACTTTATACATCTTATTTATAACCTAAATGTAGAGTTGTGACTTTATCTTGATTGTTATGCCCTATTGGAGTAAAAATACAGTTATATACAGTTATACTAAAGCAGCAACAGAGGAAAAAAATCCCATGGTTTATGTAGGTAGCTATTGCACTTTCTATTTTACTGGGTTGGCTTACAAGACAAAAATGTTCATTCTTTATTTGTGTGAACAGCCAACTGTAGCAGCACCAATGTCTGTAACTGGATTTCATTATGGAAATTCAGCTAAAGAGGGCCACAGGCACAAAAATCCATTAAAATGTTTCTATTGCTTTACATATTCTTCTGTGATAAAAATAGCCCTATATTTGAATTTAAGAAGCTTTAGCCTAAAGGGTAGCAGATGGATATTAAGGAGATTATAATAAAGAAGGGTATTATCAAAAAAAAAAAAAAGGAAAAAAAAAAGGCAGATGGGGAGAAACATTCTTTCGTATTTAGGGAAAACCATTGGTAATAGCAAAGGTATTTGAAAAATCTGATCTCTTTCTAGGTAATCAATAATGACTTGTTGATTCTTTATGTTACTACATGAAGGCCTGATATAAAAATGGGCTCATTCCATAATAAACTGTTACAACTGGCAGCTAAAATATTGGATGGATCTAGGACACTTGCATTGTTGTCACTGTAACAATGTAAAATGTGACGAGTTCAAAATAAACAGCAAACGCTGTTGGCTTATTAAGAGTTTCAAAAAGCAGCCTTCAGAAGTTTCTGAGAATGTGCAGCCATTGCCAATTCTAGACATGATTTCCCTTGCTTAGGGCTACTTATATCTGAACTTTTTTACCTATCTTTGCAAACTTATCCTGACAGATTTAAAGGGTTTCTCAAGTTTCTTAAACGTTTCTGGTTCCCTTGGAGTCCAGGCAGAGTTTTCCAGCAGCCAGATCAGAGTTTCTGCTTCAAACATGGAAGTTCCTACCTACTGTGGGTGCACAGATCACTTGCACTGAACAGCTTGATACTTGTGTTTATAAGTTTGGGACAAATCAGACTGACTTGCCATATTTGCCTGGTGGGGGAAAGTAAACCTACACCGTATCTGGTAGTTCCCAGAGTTGTTGGATTGAAACGTTACAGTGCACAGGGGCAAGACTGCAACCAAACTGTCCAGAAGCATTGAATGGTAAGGCAGTAGCTTACTGCTTCTCAGAAGCTGGAAAGGCTTTTAATAGTTCGGCACGCTGCATCCTGCATCCTCTGGCCTTTGGGAAGGGGGGATTCTTGGATCGCAAAGGGTTGCTGCATCCAGTGGATGTCTGTGATGAAGGGTAGGGCAGCTGACAGGAGGAAAAAAAAAAATCACATGTGGCTCATCTCAGGCTCTCTGGTGTGCTGGCTGTAGGTGGCCCATTTAAGTCTGAAAGGATTAGCTGGCTTCAGTGGGCTTGACATCTGTGTGAGTAAGGTTAGAGTTTTCCTTCAGTTTAGAGTCTGTCATACCTAGCTGGCCCTAATAACATTTCAATGATTCCATTCCCCTTCTTATGCTTACCATTTCTTGGTTGAATATTGTGAGCTGTGTTGTAAGGACGGATTTGCTAGATACTGTTCATGCTATTTGAGTGAGCCCTGGGACTTTTCCAGTGAAAGATAAGGGAAGAAAGGGACAGGGGGAAAAAGGAAACAATTGCAGGTCTTAATAACTAAGAAGGGTTAAACAAAGAGATGACTGCTGCAATGTCTAAATGTTTTTGGCATCCCTTTAATGTGAAACCTTTTCATCTGAGTTACACCTTCAGAAGTCGGATCTCGCTAGATTCCCTTTGAGTTTTGTGCTTCCATTTCTGTCCTAATTACCTTTCTCAGAGTGAGAGTGCTCTTCTGTCTTAGCGGAGGGGAATTTTTTATTTTTATGCAATGTTGTATTTTTTTATATATATCTAGAGAGAGTCAGATTCAAGTCTTTTGTTCTTGGCACTCACCATATGCTACTGTTTAATATTTAATCAGCCCCACCTCATCAGAAACACTGCTGGCCTCATTAGATAATTAATGGCTGCCTGCGTCTCATTTGCTTCAGTTGATACATCTGCAGCCAGTAATTAGAGCAGGAGTTTATTAGTTGCACTGGCTTAGTTTATTTGTGAAACAATCTCTCCTTTGATTGAAGCCGCTGGGATTGGCATATGTGGACAGCCTGCCTCCCTGTTCAGTAGGGCTCTTTTGTTTACATTTTTGCTACAGTTTTGCAACACTGCACATCCTGGCAGTCCTAGGAACAGTTGGTGGTGAAGATTTGCCTTTTATAATTTAGAAGATAATTGGGTAATTCAATGCAGTAAAGCTACTGCAAAGCAATTCTGTAACTTTGAGGAGGGGTGAGGAGGGGAATCTGGTAGACAATTTGTTGGTTTTTAGGTTTTATTACTTAGGTTGGATTTTTTTATTATTTTTCAAACATCTTAATAAAAATCCTCTGGATCTGTGAAGGATATATGTGCATAGCACAGTGTGTTTGGCAAGCTTTTACTTTACAATTTTTATCTTGATATATTAGCTAAAATCAAACCAATATTCTTAAATATGGGTGAGTGATCACATGCCAGTATAGGTAACCCGTCCTCCTTATGAATTCCAGTGTTAAACCTCTCTCCTTGATCTGTCTCCTCATTTGCAAATGTATAAAATGTACTGTGATATTTTCTTTTGGCCTTGAGAATCTATGACAAGTCTCTCACCGAACAGTCTGAAGGAAAACCTTTATACAATTGATTTTATTAAAATAATGAGATGAATTGTTCCTGCCTCTGAGAGAAAACACAGAATCTTGTCTTGTCAGGATTCAGTCTCTGAAAGATCCTTTCATATTGTTATCCCTCTTCAGGTACAACAGCAATCCTGATTAGGTGGGTTTGTTTTCCCTAAGAGAGTAAGTCCTATAGCTGTTTCTCTTAAACAGGTTTCTGTACCAATGCTTATCCAGCCAGGCAGAAGTTTAAATGTGGAGCTGCTCCCTCCTCGTTTCCTATTTTTGTCTTGCATCTTTGCTGGGCAACTTGCCTTGGCATTGCCTTTGTATGTATAGTTGTTGCTGTATTCCACTCTGGAATGGCATGTGTGTGTGTTGAACAGCCCTTAGCAACATGATGCAAGAGTTAACAGCTAATGTTGGGAAGAGATCTGAATCAAATTCAATTGTCTTTATCAGTGTGAATAGAATGGTAAAAAAAAAAAATTGTTTTATTTTTTTGCATTTTCATTCTCCAAAGGGCCAGATTATTGAATCGGCACTGGATTTTCTATGTGAGGAAAGGTACTTCAGCCTGTTAACTCTGCTGTTGCCCTCAATGAGGATTCAACTACAGTGAGTATTTCTGGCTAGGTCTTGTTCCAAGATTAGCCTGTCAGATTTAACCAACCTTGCCTGTCTGCAAGAATTCCTGCAATTAAGCCTTATTTCTCTTACAGTACCTCTGTCTCTACCAGCATATGTGCTCCCAAAAGCATATCCTATAGCTGCTATGCTCTGGGATACTGTTTCTTCTTGCTTGGTGTCCCTCGTATAACCGAGGGAAGGCTAGTGCAGGGCTTTGAGCACGTCAATGATTTTTGCCTTCAGCCTTGCTGCAAGAGAGACTGATTCTAGTCAAAATTTAAGCTACACCTTCTTTTAACCTGTGTGCAAACCAGGTAAATTACTGCAGGTTGGAAGCGTCCTCAGCCTCCTGGTGAGTTATTCAGTTAAAGACATAAACTGTCTGATAAGACTTGGAGCCACCAACTCCCTACATTTTGTTCTTTTCATGCAGCAGTGAAGTGCTTTTAGCTGTTTTTCCTGTGAAGCCTTCTTTCTGTTATTCTGTGTGTCTGCGTGGTTTTTTAATCGTTTGGTTTTTTTCCTATTTTGTGAGCCACACTTTGTACTGAGCCCAGCTACCTCCCTCACATGGCTTATTTTTCTTGTGATGTTGTTTAGAGATTTAACCCTGGAGAGGAGCTAGAATCCATGCTAACCACACCTTTAGAGGAATGGTACCAGGCAGTCTGGCTTCACAATTGGAAGGGGTGTCAGCAAGCAATAGTTCTGCTATAGCTCCAAGCAATGGTTTCCTTATCAGTCTTCAAAACATTAAAAAGTCTTTTCTTCTACTAGATAATCCTTTATCATGCCTCTGTAGCTCCACTTAGCCTACACTGGCAGATTCAGTGTGTTTTGACAGTTCTGACCTGATGAAAAAGCTTGTGCTATGTTTGTAATTGATTGTACCCATAAATGACTCACGGACTCTATTTTGTTTCTGTTGTTCAGTGTGTCACTTGAGCTTTTTGTTTGTGTTTCTCTGGTTCGATTTCTCCACAGTGAGAAGAGCTTTGCAGAAATAAGTTTAGATTCTCATTCGTAAGGTGTTGTTGGGCTGCCTCTGGAAACAGGGGAGGAAGGAGAGACAGCCGTCAGCATTTTTGAAGCAGAGCAAGAGTCTAATGATCGCTGCCTGTACTCTGTGGGGTACACACAGGCTGCCTGGGCATTGCTGCCTGGAAACCTGGATCAGACTAGTTGGTTAATAAGCGCTCCCTCGTTCAGACTTTTCTGATTATTTTTGGTCAGTAATGATGTCCTGAACCCTTGTGATAGTTAATTTTTACTTTACCATGTTACTGGTACAGAACTATCTACCAAACTGGCTTTGGGGTAAATTTCTAAATGTCAATATTAGATGTGCCTACACAACTAGTTTTAGTATATATTTGGTTAGAACTGTAGGTACCTGTGTGTATTGCCTGGACTGCTTCATGCATTCTATATATTTGAACTGATTGTGAATTTGCTAAATTTTCTAGACCCAAATTTTTTTCTGAATCCTCCTCATGTCTTATGAATGGCATTTTAAATACCAGGTTTTTGAAGTCTGATTGTTCATTGGTGTTATATTCCTAGATTTCCAAAGCAGCATTTGGGTATTTAACTTCCTAAGATGTCTTCAAAAACCCCAATTTTATTTTTGAGTCCTAAACCCAAAGCTTTATTTACAGTTCGTGTACATGATTACTTTTATTAGCTTACAGGACTCTCATTATTGTGCGTGCATTCAGTTATATGTGACTTTTTTTCACCATTGCATGGTGAAGTGATGAAGTCAAAGGCAAGCCGATTCTTCAGAGAGCCAAGTGTCTTTTTTTTTTTTTCTCCACTGATTTACACTTTGTATGGCATTTTACCCTTGCACACCATCTCTTCACATCTGGGAAGTTTTAGTCATCCATTTTATACAACCCTTACAACAGAATTTACAAGATTAAAAAAACGTTCTTAAAATTTCATTAGGAAATGAAAATTTTCCAGACTACTGCAGTCGGTTAGAAACGTCGTTTAAAGTAATATATAGATGAAACCTATTCCCACAAGCTTAAATGTAAGAGAAATTTAGCTGACATATCATATAATAGCAAAAGAGACACTAGAACACATGCTACTTCAATTACAAAATGATAAAAGGTTACAATAAATATCTCTGTATGTGCCTTTTTTTTTTCTTAAAACATTCTAATTTCATTGTTGTCAAGTTTATATATTCAGAGTCTATCTCCTTTCAGTAATCTCAGGCTCACCATTCTCTCCAAGGAACACAATTATGTTAGTTCCAAATAAGGGCTCTTTGATCTCTTTTTATTCCTCCTTTGTTTCTGCACAATGAAAGCGAGAGGAACTCAATTAAAGTGACTTAGTCTAGTCTCTTGACAGAAGTTGTTACAAGTGAAGGGTTTGATTCTCTTCTCAGTTAAACCAGTGTTTTGCCAGTGTAGCTACATTGACACTATCAGAGTTGCATTGATGGAAAGCTGGTATAAAGGAAGAAAGGATCAATCCTGAAGTTTCTCCAAATAGGCCATTTGAACAAACCACCACTTTCTTTTTCTCAGCTGAATTGAAAGCAATTTAATTAGCTTTCAAAGTAGGCTATTCAGTGAAAGATTCCCAAACTGAAGGTGACCATGTTTTCAACATGAACAAGAGACGCATGTTTCTGACAAAACTTTTGTTTGTATTAATATCTGTTAATGCTACAAAAGTAAATTTTAAAAATAATGTGCCCATGGCTGTCACTGTTGGCAAACCTTAAAGCAGGAGTGTTACTCAGATTTTTTTCACAGTAAACTATGGTCTTCAACTCCCTTATCACGTACCACATGTTAACAGTTGGGGGTTTTGGGGGAGAAAAGGCATGAATTTCAGGTAGTATGCCCTCGTCTTTTATTTTCAATCCAGATAATATTTACTATCCTTGATAGATGCTTTTAGGTCTTCAGTCAGTCTCTCTTGTAACATCCAAAGATTTGCTAGAGCCTGCAAGGATTATCAACACTTCATAATTATTCCAAAATAAAATACTTCTATTGATAAAATGGAAGCCTTAA
Source organism: Vanellus vanellus (assembly GCF_965231255.1). Lineage (NCBI taxonomy): Eukaryota > Metazoa > Chordata > Aves > Charadriiformes > Charadriidae > Vanellus > Vanellus vanellus. The sequence continues at coordinate 5,292,332 of NC_138919.1, forward strand.
ACATTACTGCCTGTGTTGCTGTTCAGAAAGCAAGTTCAGGACAGAAAAACTTCATTGGAAACTTGGAATATTCCAGTGAAAATGGAATATATAGGTTCTTTACCCTTTGAAATACAGTAATAGGTCACTCGTGCTTTGTATAACTGCTGGCTTTTTTGCATAATATTTGGCTTTCTCCTGTTCGGTTTCTAATTTGGGTATTAAACAGAGTCGGGGCTATTGAAATATGTCTTTGGAGAGATGATGTCTTTATAGAGACAACTTTGAAGAAATAAAAATTAACCTGACTGGTGAACCTAATCTTTTCAACTTGTTTTTGTTTCGGTTTGAGGATTTCAGGTGCTTTTGCCCCCTCTTTTATACATGCATGTATTTTAAATTTTTTAAATTATTTTTATTTTTTACTAATTTCTTTCTAAACTTCTATTTGCACATGTGCCCCATTATATATGGGCATCACTATAATGATTAAAAGAGCTCTGTGTTAGTACTATAACAGGTAGCAAATATTTCTTCTCCTTTACTCCTTTTATTTTGAGACATCAGTTCCTAATTATATCCTCTGAAGGGTTTTTGTCAGTCAGTGGAGTTTTTCCGTGCTCAGTGCACCAACCTTATTCATCCTATAATGGTGCTGTGAAGCTTGTGGTCCTTAGGTTCTCCAGCTTATTAAAGGTTCCTTGTCAAGCCTTATTTGGGAAATCATCTGATTTGGCTTCCTTTCTCTTCTTTCAGGATGCATTTATCCCCAGTGTGCAAACTGTTCAAAGCTGCTTTTCCCATTAGCTCTGAGAGGTATGAGAAATATAGTTCACGTAGTCAGGTTAGTTACTGTCTCCTAAGTGATTTCTTCTCTCAGCCTTCCTACTCTTCTTGCCTGCATCTATTTCCCACTCCTGGGTTAACCCCCTCCTCTCCAAATCTCATCTAGTCGGAAAGCCTCATTACACTGCTTTATAAGGTTGCCTATCTTGACAAGGGTAAGGATAAATTTTTTGACACACAATATTGTAGCAGTAGTGGAGACTGCCATCAGAAGAAGATCTCAGAAATATCTGCTTTGTTTTTCTGAAATCATTCTTCCCCTTTTCTCATGCTTCTAAGCAATAAGGACGAAAACAAAGGCAATATGCTTGCTACCCAGAAGACTGAAATTACAGGCAAGCAAGATATGAAGGGCAAGCAAAGAATGTAAGTGTGGGAGGTATTTTGCTTTCCTCTCCAACCTCGTAGTCAGTTTGGACCTTTCTAGAATGAATCTAATGATCTCTGGGATATCTGATCAATTCTTTTTTAACCAAATTCTCTCTTTGGTTTCAGAGGAGATTTAGTGATTAGGGAATGATTTAGACAACTCTCTTTCCTTTGTGCTTTTTTTCGCCACGTGAAATTTTTAATGCCAAAGAAGTATGATCATCTGAAACAGTCTGGTGAGAGATATTGTTTAGATGATAAAATAGGGAGACAGCAAAATTGGAAGTCTTCCCAAAGATATATTTCAGAATGATGCTCTGCTGCTGGATCTGTCTGCTGTTTCACGCTGCACCTCGTAGGCTCAGAAGAACAAAAATAACTGAACAAAACCTAGTATACAAAAGTTCATGAAAAAAAACAAATATACATAGGAAATCTTGACTGCCATATAACAAGACTATCACATTTTTAATATATGGTAAAAATGGAAGCGGTTCAATCAATGCTATTTATCCTCTCTGTAAGTGAAGAACAGTAGGCCAGTCAATGAAATTAAAGGGCATGAAATCTTACAATGAAAAGAGAAATTCAAGGAGTATTGGTGTCTTGTATGGCTTATGACATTCAGGATCTAGGGTATCACATATTAAAATACATCTGTGACTGAAATTAAGGGTACACATAGCAGAGCTATATATGAAATTTTTAATTAATATTAGTTATGAAATAAGATCAGTCACAATGTGAGCATTTGGGGAGGTGGGGGGAACTTTCCTGTACTCCTGCCAGTTCACTTGTTGGATTTTCCTGCTCAGGCTTCAGCATCCTGAATCCTGGGGCCAGGTTACATGAGTCCTGCCTTCAAGATAGGCTCTTGGGAGGTAGATTTTCGTAATCGTAACTAAGAATTTGTACCCCAGCTTGGGCTGTGCTTGTGCTTTCAGCCTGCTCACAACTATGAGCTATTCAAACCATTCCAATTTTATTTCTGAAAAAGAAACAAAGAAACTGAACATTTTTTTTTTCTTTTACCCTCACCTTTGGAAAAAAATACTTTTAAATTTTCTTTTTCAGTGGCAAATATTTTTCTATAGAATGAAAATCTTCTAATGTCAGTCTTTTAGGTGGCTTGCATACTGAGCTTTGACTATCTAATTCATTTGCTTATTAGTAAAATCCAGGATGAGAGATTTGTATTTTAGAATCTTGCATTTTCAGTAGGGCAGGGAAGTTACTTGCTTGCAAAGGTCTGAATCTGAGGGTATGTAATGCTGGAGTGAAACATAAAGACATGCATTGTAGAAGCATTGCTCTGTGCTCTCTAATTCTGCTCCACTCATTTAAATAGAAAATACCATCCTAGAAATGATGAGGAAAAAGATGAGTTATTACTCAGTTCTGCATATGTTCTTCCATGTGCTAACAAGATACAATTAGGTTAAGGTGATGCCAAGGCATCATTTTGTAGCCGTCTAATTCTGCTTCTACCCATTCATCTGAGCAGGGTGTATGTTTGCTCTGTCCATTCCTTTTATCTGCTACGCACAATAAAGGTGCTGCTACAGGAGCAACACAAATCCTTTTAGTCATGTGCAGCCTCCTATGTATTTTGGTCTTAGTGTACTACAGTTCTGTCCCCTCCATACATACCTTTGGTTTTACCAAGCTCTCAAGAGGAGGTTTATCTTAAGCTTAGTGTGAAGTGGAGGTCTAAATTCTGAGCTGTCTCTAAATCAATTCACTCTTCCCTCGTAGAAAGAGTGCCTTTCACGCCTATAGTGGAGATAGTAGTCTTTTCAATATTAGTTTATATGTTATCCTTATTTATCTTATTTTAATTCAGCAGTTCTAAAGTACTTTTCAAAGCAATCAGGTATGACAGCGCTGGGGTTAATTAACAGTTGGTATGCTGCCAGCAGCTTCCCCATGATGGTATTGATGATGATACTGATCTTATCTGATAAACTTTGCTAGGAAAAAATCCTCTAGAAGCAAAGACATTATGACATGAATGTGTAAGGACGGTAGGTGTCCTTCCTGCTGTTTTATGAATGTGTCTGAAGGATTTTCTTTGTGAGAGAGAACAGAAACTCAGCCTAACCCTTATCTGTATTGCACCACAAAAATCTATCTTCAAATGACATCAAACACTTGTCTTAAAACCACAAAGCAAAGAAGTATAAAACAGTCTGAAAACTCATCTTACTGATTGCATTGAAGTAGTATCATCCATGTGATTTTGAAGGTCGCTTGCTATGTGAAGACATGAGTAGTTACTATCCATGGGCTATGGACTTGCCATATCTCAAGTTTCAAATTGTCAGCTACTCACATATACCTATGTTAATGAGACACATACTGAGGTCTTTGTTTTATGAGTCTGGAAGTTTTTGCAATGTTTGTTCAAGGTGCAGCAGTCTGAGAGGCATTAAGGACATTCATGCCTTGCTTTTTACTTTTACAGTTCAAGGGGTTTTTTGTTTTGTTTTCCTGCTGCAAACAAAATAGAAAATATGAATCCAATAAATCCTCTAAGAAATTAAAAAATAAATCACAAAGAAGTCTCACAGAAATACCTCACTGTGATAAATGCTTGTCATACCTTTGGGAGAGAAAGGAAAAAATAAAATAAAATCCCACATGTGATACTGGAAGAAACCAGGTTAGTTAAGACCATGAATTAAGAACCAGTAGTGATTAGATTTGCCAAAAGCATGGGTAAGCTGGTGTTCCTTTTCCAGTGCTCAGAGTTTGTCTCCAGTATTGACCATCTCTGTCGAATGCAAGCTGTCTGAAAAGCCACACATTTTATACGGTGTGTAAGTACTAATGTTTTTTCATGTAGCTATCAATCAAATTTATGTACTGGGCTCCGTGTATTTTCAAAGACAGTCTCTTGAGACTACTGGAGTGTTGCTGCTCAGCAGAACTACTGGGATGAAGAGTCAATGCCAAAAGGAGTTAGCCAAAGGCAGGTGAATGGACTAGGTGTTAACCATGGATGCTGGTAAAACTTAGCTTCCATGCTATCACTGTACCATTTTCACATCTGTATTTCTGAATGTTCTTCAAGTATTTAAATTGCCTTCATCAGTATTTTTCATTTGATAATTAAATTTGAAAAAATTGTTTTTTTCCAAAGCATTCAGCTCTTTGAAAAATTCAAAATTTAACCCAATGAAATTTGTTGTAAGACTTTTTCACTGAAAGCTGGAAAAGAATTTAAACTCTCCTGGGATTTGATTTCTCTTGCAAATGTTCCTGATGAGCTTAACACTTGTGTTATTTAAAATTGGTCTGTGTGCGTGACTGAAGTCATGTTTATTGGCTTTCTGGCTTCACTTGAATTTGATTCCTCTGCAAATTCTGTCATTACCATCATTTTAGTCTTCAGACTTGCCTTTGTAACTTGCTGCTGCTGCTTCTTTAGCAATTTGTAGACGTTTTTTCTTGAACACAGGGCCAAAGATATTAGTGTTTTACAGTAAGCTAAGCAAATGTTCCCACATACCAACACTTGGTTTTCAAAAGGAAGCTAAACTTGTAAGTTTCACTAATAGGCCAGGCTTCAAACTACCTGGTTGGACTTTGAAAATAGGACTCGTTCTATAAAACTGAAGAATTTTGGGGGAAAAAAATAATAAAAAAAAAAGCTATCTACCTGCTTTCAATTCCATCTCCAGCTAAAAACTGAAATGCACTATTCTATGTGATTATGTCACCTGATGAACTTAGTTATATTCATACATAAATGCTATTCAGGAAAAAAATCCACAATTGACACTATCACTACTAAATATTGACCTGTTGGGATGAGGGCAATGAAAAGAACACCCCCCACCCCTTTTTTTTTTTAAACATATTAGTTTATAAGAACAGCAATTATACTAGCCTAGAACATGAGTTCCTGGCCTAGCTGTTTTGATTTTATAATCTAAAGTTAGTGTAGCCTGATAAATATTAGTTGTCATCATTTTCAGATACTGAGTAGTGCTTATTTTATGAGAGCATGGCTAGAATTAGAGCCAAACTGGTTTTTACTCACTATGATTGCAGGAAAAAGAGTTCTACTATCTAAAAGGCTTACAGTCTGGAAAGTAAATAACTTCCTTTGAGATGCTTTGTCATTTTTATTTTTTTTTAACTTTAATCTCCTGACAATGGTAAAGCTGTATTTGATAAGTGTTGTTTGTGGTAGAAGATGATGAAAATTGATAATAAAGAACTTCATTTAAAAAGTAAGGGAGGGAATTTTTTTGAGCTCTGATATTTCTGCCAATACTTTCTTTTAACCTGCCAAAAAGCATTCTGTATTGTTCCTCTCACTTTGCAAAACAGAGTGAAAATCTTGCAGGTAATGATCTCAAATTTCAAATAGCGAGATGACTTCTTAAATTCACAGTGATGTTAGGGAAGCAGTTGAACTGAATACTTCTACTAATGTATTGGTTCCTGCAATCCAGCCCTGTGACAGCACTTTAAGTACTATTAGCCCTATATCCCTTTCTTTCAGCCAGGGCTTGTTATTTCTCTGTGATGAATTGCCTGTTGCTCAGGTACTGCTCAGATATTGTGAGAATTTTGCTCTCTGTGCTTAAAAGGGTTCCAACATGTGGGTAGGTCTTGAGCTGGCTATTAGTGTTTGAAGGCTCATCACACATATGGGTTAACATTACATATAGCAACCAGTTAATAGATGAATGCTGTGTACAATGTAATCGGTGTTTAAGATAGTATTATCAAGGTGTTTAATGCACCCAATTAAAAATAGGAAAATTGAAAGTATTTTTAAAAGTTATAGAATTACCTTTAAATTGTTGCAATTATTGCTTTTTTCACTAGAAATGTGGTAATGCCTGACCACAGGCCAAACCATCTGTTCTGTTCGTAATTTCATTGTCAGCAGTGACCCAGGTAGTTGATGATCTCTATTAGGAAGTTCTTCGTTGTCATGGATATCTTCACCCCTATGTTTCTGGTTTGAAAAGAAAAAAAAAAACCAACATGTCTGGTGGCACTTTCTGCCCCAGTATTTCCATGTATACCTGCTGGCACATTTGAGCAGTGTGACCTTCCAGAGCTCTTTGGGTAACGCTGTTACTTCGATGTAGAAATCAGATTTTTCCAGCTAGTGTTTCTGCATGCCTAAGCAAAGACTTCCAGGTTTGTTTGAGAGGGAGATTATTAGGGACAATATTCACCAGACCTGAGGTTTCCTTCAAAGAGGTGTTTTTATGTGCTGTTATCTAATTTGTTTTAGGCATTGGTGTTACTGTCCATATTAGCATTGGATTTGGTCTCCAGTACGTCCCTGAAGCCGCTGTATAAGCTTTGAATTTCCAGAGAGCTGAGATGCAGATAACTTTTGATGGGACTTTGTTGTGGAAAGCTAATCAAAGATTACTTGTTTTGATCAGTTTCTCAAACTTTGTTAGCAAATCAAGCATTTATCTTTTTAGTTGCAAAACTCTTTCTCTGCTGCCAGGTCAGTAAAGAAGGAATTGGTTTGACATTTTCTTTCAAGGTTTCTTTGTGTTTTTTCTTGGGCATATTTTCATGAAAATGGACAAGACAGACTTGAAAGTAGACTTGAAAGCCTACTCAAGGGCAAACGTTAAACTGACTAACTAAAACGTATCTGAGTTCACTTTTGGTAGTAGCTTGCTGTATGATTTCTTGGGCCCTAAATGTCTTGGAAAAACTCTTGGAAGCTATTGCACCAAGGTTTTTCTTATTTCCACGTTTCAATTGTGCAAAGACTCAGAATGCTTTAGGGTAATTCAATATATTGATCACCTTGGTGCCAATGTTAACTTAGGGGAGCAAAGGAGGGGAGATGAGCCCGCAGTGCAGAAATTAATTAGATTTGAGTCATGTTTTTAATATCTTATTTGAGGTGTTCTGTTTTGTGATACCGGTTTAGACCCATCTGCATTTTGGTTATAACAAGCTGCGTAACACAAAGAAAATTTTGACAACAAGATATATGGTGTACATCCTTTTATGAATTTAGTTCAAAATAAGTGTACTTCAGCTCTAAAGGAACCTTTTGTTTTAAAATATCCCTTCCTCTAATTTTCTTAAGTGTAAGAAAATGAGCTCACTTTTTGCTCAAACATACGGTACTTTATCAAACTTGTATATAAATTACTTGATTCTTCATACTGCTGATATTCTTCCAATTGTTTTAATAGACCATAAAAATGGTAATACTGTGGTAAACCATTAAATGCTTAGCCATTTAGCCCAGCAGTATTCCTTGTTTAATAGTTTTACTCATTTAACACTTACGATTTGTAACAGAGTAAATCTAATTTTAAAGTAGGTTGAGGAAGTTAAACCACCTTTGGGGAATAAATCTACACTCCCTTACCTGGAGGGCAATACTAATTGCTATCCAGACCCAGAACAGGCTCAAATGAAGTCAAGCTCCAAGGATTACTAATGAGTGAGGCTTACATTGTATGAGCTAAAAGTCTTTGAATGCTATTTTTTACTTGAGAAACTGGCTGAACAAAAGTCTGAGAAAATCCATGCAGTCAGTAGACTGCTGGTGCTTTTAAGCATTAGTAATTATCAGCCTTCCTACTTGGGATGTTAATGATAGTGGTTTGACCTTACCCCAGCATCCCTATCTAAATGTATAACTTAGCCATCAGTTTGCTTTAAATCAAGCACTAAATCTGTCTGAGTGCCATTTCATATGGATATTAAAAAAACATCAGGGTCTACTTGGCTGCTTTTGTCAGCTATATCTTGGGCAATTGTGTGAATATATTAATGGATGAAGCTGACCTTTTTTTTTTAATATTATAAGTTTTGCGTTGGCCTAAAGAGGAGCACACCTCTGCATTTCAGTGCAGATGAGCTTTTCACAGACATCATCATTACTATTATTAGTAGTAGTATTTTACATAAACATATCAGTGGCAAGGCAGAAGAGTTGCTTTGTGTGGAGACCTTCAGCCTTTCTATCAGTTTTCCGCTCTTATAAATCTTGAGTGAGCTCTATTCTGAGGTTGTCCTGTTATTTTTCCACCTTCAGTTTAGTTCCCTTTGTTCTGTTGATATATGGGAATGGAAGCATCAGGGTTTGTTTAAAACGTTAGCAAGCTGCATTTAGACCTTTTCAAAACAAAGTGTGAAAGTGTTTGCAATGATTAACTAGAAAAACGTTAACGATGAATAAATTGTAATGTAAAACACTTTGCAAGGCATAAGAGAATGGGCGAAAAAAAGATTAGGTCTCTGTTCCTTCATTTAAATCCTGTTCAAGCCCAGAGGGTTTAATAGGTACTTAAGTGGTGCCCCAGAGAGAGTGATTGGAACTTCGAGGGTGCAAATACCTTCATCGGACTTTCTGCTGCAGCTGAATTTTGCCCCCAATGGCCAACCTTAGTAAAACCTAGCTATTTTCTTTGAATAATGAAGCTGTGGAAAATCCAGCAAGTATGTGGAAATCAGAACTAGGAACGGGCCCTAGAGGATTCTTAACCTAAATAGAAGAAGCTGTATCTCCAGCTCTGAAAGCTGTTACTGTTTCACTATTCTTTCTTTTTGCCTCTGGGATATTCCCGAAACGTGTGCATCTTCTGTTTTATGAGATGTACTTGGCTTCCTTAGATGTAGAGAGAAACAGGAGGAGGTGGACGATGGCAAGGCCTCCGGCACTTTGTTTATGAGAACATCCTTCTAGCAATTTTATGTCTGCATGAGGTAAAGAATTGTTTCCAGTCTGCCCTTGAGCTGTGGATCAAGCATTTTACTTCCTCTTACTCTTTTCTGCTTTAAAACTTTATATGCCTTTCCCAGAGTCTTTAGACAGATGAGATTTTTGTCATTTGTAGTAGTGGTTGAAGCACTTTCAGTTCCCTTTCTTTTTCCTAGCCGTGTTTCACAATTCATCAAGCTGGCACTGTACATTTCTTTCTCTACAAAATAGCTATCCTGAGACCCGGCCTCGCATGTTGTCTCTTCATGATACCTGTAGGGCAGCGATATGGTACAGTCATTGCCTCAAACTTCTTTTACAGCTTAGCATAATGAAATAGGGCTGATTGTTCTGGTAGCCAGAATTGCTTTCTCAGGCTGCGTATCAGCCGAAGGCTTGTAGAACTGAGCTGACTACTGGCTAGCTCCCTCCTGGGAGAAAAGCCATATTTGCCCACTCGTTCTCCAGTGCTCCTATAATTTTTATTTGTCAATGTTTTCTTTCCACAATGAAATTAACCTAGCAAGTGATCATAGCGCTGGTTCCCATTTAGTCCTAAGAGAACATGCAGTGCACCTTGGGCTCCCAGGGCTGGGTCCCCTTCGGGGCGGCAGCACTGCTTGTGTGCAGTTCCTGCATTTACATCCAGGGTACCACAGGCAAGTCCTGCATTTGCTGTTGGAAATGAAATAGTTGCCTTTGCAAAGTTGCCAAATTTCCCTGAGAATAAAAACGATCAAAGTTTTTTTCTTGATAGACTCACGTCCTCTCTACGCGGTGCCCTAGGAGAGAGGATTAGCTGATATGTTAATTCCATCCTCTGAGGAATTACAGGTATTGCTCTACTGTAGCTGTTGTTTGAGTGGTCAGTTGATACTGGGTTTAATTCATATAAGAAGCCTAAGAAAAACCTGTCACTCAGTGATGTGTTATCTCCTGGAGATGCTGATTCCTGAACAGTGGTAACTATATAGAATACTGCCTTGTTTATTGTATTGCTAATTTACAGAAATAAATTTCTTTATCCATTGAGCTTTGAGACACATACGTGCAATTCACTAGTTGTAACTTGTGTTATTAGCTCTTATCCCTCCACAACAATTTGCCAAAATAATTGCCTCAGCCACAATGACCTTGTTATGTGATGTTTCTGAGTAAGATGTGCAACAATTTATTTCTTACTGTAGCTTTCTTGTTTAAATTAGCATAATTTATTCTTAAAAACAACGAGATCTGACTCCTCCATTCAGTAGCAGTGCAGACAGAAATTGTTTATGCTTTTTTTACTTGATATTATTTTGGGTTGAGTTTTTATTTTCTTTTGGAAGTTAGCTAATGATAGATTAGGAAGTACAGCTGCTTTCATGGAGTGATGTGCTAGCATGTAGCTTGCTTCTGTTTTTAAACACCAGAGTGAAATTTATAATGAGGAACTCTTTACTGTAGGGTTTGCTTTTATAAAACCTATCTGAAAATCTGTGCAGATAACAATATCCATATAAGAGTATTTCCTAGCCTTTGTTTCCTGTCTTCTTACCAGTTATTAATCTACAAGAGGACCTTTCTTCCTATTCTATGACAGTCTTCAGTGAAAGACTATGTCAGAATTTTGGGGGGGTGGAACACCAGTGCACTCTATTGATTGGATCACCCTTTTTTTCATCACTCTTATCGAGACACCTGGGAGGCCCGGCTTCCCTCCAGGATGTTGAGTCTTTCAAAAGTCTTTGATGTTTAATCAATGAGGTAAACATTTTAGTCTTTCATTATAATTTCTACCAATATACCCATTCCAGACGTCAGATTCCCTGGTCTCCTGATACTGTGCTTATTATCTTTTGTTCTGCTGGTGTTAATGCTAATTTAAATCCTAGGTTTACAAACCACAATTAGATAATCACAGATTTTATATCTGAGTTCCTTTGAAACCACTGGGTGTATACCATGTGTTTCTATTCATCCTATCAATTTATTCTAAAAGCTTTCTATTGACAGGTCGGTTTGAGGGAGTGTTTTCTGCTCACCCTACATGGAGAATCTTTCCAGTCCGGAAATACCACTAACTCTATGGCAAACATGAATGTGTAGGATTCATTCGGTTTGCGTTCCTTATATATTCTTCATACACATCCATCAGCTCCATGTGCTCAAACAGGCTTGCTGCTTCTTGTGGGTATTCGGAACACTTGTTTTTTTTTTAATTTTTATGTCTTTAGCAAGTTATTTCTTGAAATCTTCTGGTGGGTTTTTAGTGGGTTTGTTTTTCAGTTGGTGTCCTGTCCACTGCCCGTGTCCCCACCCCCATCCTCCCCCACCTCTGATTCTGGTTTTATGTTCATTTTTTCTGTTTGTTATGTTTAATTTTCTCAGGTGGGTGCAACTTCTGCTTTGTGAGGGATGTCTTTTCATGCCTAATAGCATCTTTTACTCTGGTATTTGAGCATACTGACTTTTTTTTGGAAGCCCATTTAAAATTATTTTTGATAGGTAATATGCATGTACTCTGAGCTTTTACTGTGGTGCCTTTAAAGAGTCTCTATGCCAGTTTATATAAAAAGAAAGCTTTAAAATATTAATATGAATATTTTAAAATTTTAGCTGATTCTTTTTAATTTATTTTTAACTAGCTTCTCCATTTTTGTATCATTCTTCTTTTTCAAGTTAAGCAAGCTAACCTTTCAAGTTAAACCTCTCGTGGGTTTCCTTTTGGGTTTCTTTTTGCCTTTTTTCCTCTCTCATACAAGCAGTTTTGTATCTGAGTGTGGAGTAGTGTCTATTCCAGAGTTTTTAGTGGACAACTTAATCTTAAATCTTAACCTGATTCAAGAATTGCTTCTCGTCTTGTGAGTTTTTTTCATTAGCCACTCCAAAAAGCGATTCTTTGTGGTTTCGTTAGTCCACCAAGCATGATATGTAGCCAAACTCTACTATATGGGGGCTAAATAAAATCTGTCACTATTATCACACTTTGTCTTCACAGCTGTTCAGTCTCCCTGGCAATTTGTAGCCATTTATACCTTACTATATTTTAGATACATTTTATATTTCTATTTTAGTATATCTTGCTTAGGTCACCAAAGCTTTGTAGAGAAGTAAAGGCATTTTCCTAATGCTTGCACAAATAAAATGTTACTAATCCTTAGTCATTCTTCCCGAAGCTTAAAGGGCAGGTTCGCATGAGATAACGTGTCCCTATTCCTCTTATTCCAGTGATAACATGTCCTTCCTTCCCCTGCAACCTTGAATTGCAATATCTCTTGAGTAATTCTGATGATTTGCAGTTGTGTTTCGTTATATTGGTACCTTTTCATCCCATGTTATACGAATTATATTGCTGCTGATTTATCCTGCGTGCCAGTGCAACTTTTTAGATCTTCTGTAACAAACTGCTTGTAAACCAACTGTTCTGTTCTTCCCCTTGAAACCAGGTCAGTGGTGATTTTCAGGACTGTTTCTCAAGGTGGAATACCATACAAGTCTTCATGAGTTTCTTCTTATGAACGACAGAAATTCTTCATTTTACATATTTCCTGTCATCACTCTTAATCAGTCAGACCCCCTTATGGATTTTCAACCCATACAAAACTTTTGTAATCTGTGCTGATTTCTGTTGCTGGCTGACTGTTACTTTCTGGACTGCTTTAAATATCTTATCTTTTCCCAGTAACTGTTTGTTTTCTCTCCTTAATCTGTTGAGTCATTTTCTCAAACCTACTAGGACTTCACTCTTTGTTTTCAATCCTTATGTTCAAGTTGGAAAAATTCTTCTTAACTATACTTACTCTTCCTGAACTTCTCAATTTCTGCTTTATATGGCAATTACTCTCACTCTAATACGCTACAGACTCCATCACCCATTGTGTACATGACTCTTGACTAATTTGAGTTAATTGCAAGTTAATTACTATTTAACAGATTTGATTTTCTTCATTATTTGCTGAGCTACATGTTAAATTATGTTGTCTTTATGAGGAAATGACTTTCCACAATTACAGATATATGCCCTGTTCAAACCATTTGGCACTGTTAGATGTGGCCATAACATTTTTGCTTATGCTGTTCTTTTGTTTATTTGAAAACACAATTCTGGAATATAAATTACTTTTTTACTCTTTGACACTGCTGCTGTCTCCAGGAGTACAAAAAGCTTTCCTGCATGTCCAAGACAATGTTTCTAGACACTTTATTATAGACACGCAAGTTTAGGAAAAGTGCAATGTGATTTTGTTGGGTTTTTTCCTGTGTGTTCATCTAGTGGCATTATTTGCACTGTGATCAATTAAACTTTATAGTGAAGTTATGCAAGATTTAAAAAAAAAAAAAAGAGACAGGCTACCCAGCACATATAGTAAAGTTGAAGTCAATAATGTTTTTTACGTTAACTTTTATAGGACGTTTTTTTAATGGTATGGTTCCTGCAAAACTTGGGATCACAGAAAACTGATTAAAAATACAGACATCTTTTTAGAATACACTTTGTAACTGAAAGTGATTCCATCTCTAAGTACACAGCAAGTATTGGTTTAATACTTTTGATTCTTGTGTTATGCAGGGAATTTTTGATGGAAAAAGATTTAAACTGTTTGCATAGGTGATCCATGTCTCTAGGTCACTGAAAATAAAGCAAACATCATGTTTGTTCTTGCATAAATCCTAATTATAACTTGCTATTTTGTTGTTTTGGTTGATCCAAATTGTGAAGTCCCCCTTCACACTTCTCTCAGGCAACTCTACCTTCTAAATTATTGGGAGCTTACCAGAGTTTCAGTAGCAGCATTTTGGAACATACAATCACCAGTCCGTATACCATGATCAAAATCTAATCCTGCAATGTTGCAATTTCATAAAATTTAAAATGCCTATATGATTTTCTGCAATGACTTCCTCTAGATGTGGTCTTGTTTGGTAAAATTGGTATTTATTTACTAATTGCAGAGAGCTATAGTCACTTGTTAATATGGTGTACACAGCTTGTATAATGTAAGTAGGTTACAGTACCGTGCGGTTCCTTGGTACCTTCTAATAAAACAGCATAGCCAAAGATGGTATTTTTAGCCGTGGTTACATAGGGCTTTTAGCAGCACTTCTGCCAAAGGCAACAGTGTATGGGCAAGGTGGTGTGCAGCTGCTTAGAACTGTAAGCACAAGATGCATTATTGAAACTGTCATTAAAGATTAGCAGGGCTTTTTTTTCTGAATGCTATGTATCAACATCAGGTATTATTTGAACATTCTAACAGGAATCTGAATAAAATACTTGAGATAAAATAAAGTATAGGCAGGAAGGAGAGGCAGAGTCATACATCTGAATTACAAAGCACTCAAATCTCAGTCTCAAAAACTAGCGTAGATGTTTTTGTCCTATTCTTTTCTTTCCTTTCCTCTCTTTTTCTTTTTTTTTTTCTGGAAGCAAAACATGCCCATTAACCTAGTCTGCTTTCTGGTTTTCATTTAACTTGGTTCAGTGTGGTGGTGTTAACGGTTCAACTACAATTTGCTGGAGTTGCAGTGGTTTTGTTACATAAGACAGGTTTATGACCAAGGAAATGCAAGGATTTTTAGTTAATTACTTTTCTCTTGAAATCCTCTATGCTCATTCCTGGAATGAGGAGAAATTCAAATCCCTAGCATCTCCTCCACTGCACCCTGCCTCCTATTGTATGAGATTTTTAACCATTAAATATTAACATTTTCTGATTTGTTTTTTTTTTTAGTGGGCATATCCATATCGTGTAAGGGTTACCCCATATGCTCTCTTTTAGTGACTGACATTTGCAACTTAAAAACATCCCTGAATTTTGGCCTGTAATTATGAAATTAACTTCGTTAGGTAATTTTGAATTTTTGTCTGAAGAAGCACTCATATATATTTGTACTTTTGAAGGAATGCAGATTTCTAAGACTTCTGATTTTTTACTGAGCCCTCTCCTGCTCCGTTTAAGGCTGAATGAAAACTAGTTAGGCAAGCTTTTTGTATGGTGATCTTCTGCATTACTGAAATTAAAAAGATGCAATTTTGAAAGAAGAAAATTTGCCTCCGCTAGCATGTGTATGTTAATTCCTTCTGATTGTCTTTTGCCTCCTGAAAAAAAATAAAGTAGATTTTAATGTGCTGTGAGCTCAAATTGTAACTTGATCTCTGCATAAGAGAGGTGAGTGTTTGTAGTAAATGTGGCTTTCTTAATGAGAACCTGCAGTTCTGCATGAAATGCTGTCACAGATAATAATAAACAGCACCCAGTTTCTGCCATTGCAGTAGGAATAAAAAATGGCTGGTGAATCTTTCCTCCACAACTGTGTCAACAGCAGGTCCTCATTACCTTTCCACAGCAGCTGAAAACTGATTTATGCTCTGATGGTCAGAATGCTGCCTAAGCTTGTTGTCTTTGTTGAATTTTTTAGAAAGGCAAAAATAAGTATTTTCCTCTTTTTCAAAATGATTTTGTTGGTGCTCCCTGAAGCTGATTACGCTACTTTCCATCCATTAGATTTCTAATGAACTTCTTGGAGACTGAGCCTGTGAGCTGTAGGAATTGCAAACGCACACGATTCCAGCCGAGCTCCTGGACTGACAGGTAATCATCTTATTAGGAGGTGGGAAATCATATTGTGATTTCTTTTTTTTTTCTTTATTGTTCCTGCTTTTGCAGTAAATGCACAAGAGCCTACTTTCCCTGTGGAGAATACGAGCAGCTCTGTAATATTGTTATGAATAATATCACGTCCCTCAGTTTCTTCATTTTCCTGTGTGCTATTTTCCTCTGGAGGGATCTTCAGTTACTCTGGGCTGGAGGAAGGAAGCATAGGAAAACCAGTAGAAGAGCATTTGACTTAAAAGGAAAGAGTGAATCAAGATCTGAAGAGGGTAACCACTTCAGGAAGATTATCTTGGTAAAGGGAATGGACGTCCCTATTATTGAATATTTGGTTCTAATGATGTCAAAAGGAATAGAGAAACCGGATGGGAGGAGACACTTTTTAATTTGTCTTGCAGTCTTGCACTGGGACTCACAGGTCTTCCCACAGGTGCAAGGAGAGACAACTTGAAACAAAATGGTGGGGCCTGTTCTTGTTGACCTGAGGAGTCCTTCTGCTGACTCTTGGAGTAGATAAGTAGTAAATACATGCCTGTGTGGAAAAGGCGATTCCATGTTACCTAGCTGCAAACGTTTATTGCACTTTGTTTAGAGATCATGACTATACCAGCGAAGAGCAGAGTTAGTTTCTGCTGAGGCCCTGAAGGCTCTTACATCCAAGGCTCCATCTTAAGGTTGAAAGATTTATACCCTTTATCTGATTCGTGGCTGCTGCAGGCTTCATGATAGACTCGGAATCAAGTGTCCCTTTAAAGGTCCAAACTTCAGAAATTGT
Source organism: Vanellus vanellus (assembly GCF_965231255.1). Lineage (NCBI taxonomy): Eukaryota > Metazoa > Chordata > Aves > Charadriiformes > Charadriidae > Vanellus > Vanellus vanellus. Next base: position 5,308,608 of record NC_138919.1, read on the forward strand.
AAATCCTGTAAACATCCTGGTTCCTGGAGTACTAATTCCAGGAACATTTCATGAAATACTATGTTACAATAACTTGGAGTCCCATAGCCTCAGGAACAGCGACATGTGTGTTCCTATTTACGAAAATGCTAGTAGTTGGAGAATTTGGGGAATTGTGCCTTATCCTGAGAGAAAAGCAGGATTTGGGAGACATACGAGAAGTTGAGTTAGTGTTTTTTATGAACAGGTTGGACAAGAAGTGCATAGGTTTGTCCTGTGCACCAAGAAGCTGGTTCGTCTCTTTGCAGTGTATTTTTTCTTGAATGAAAGGGATGGATTTTTATCCTGGTGTTTTATTTTTGTGATTTGGAAAAGAAGGGGAGGAGAGCGTTGTTCTGGATGCATCTGTATTTTGACCAGAAATTTCAGCTTGGTGCTGCAAAAATATTTCTAACAAGAGTCTCCAAAGCTGAGTTTCATTTTTTCACAAGGTGGTTTTCACATTGTTTGGAAATGTTATTAGCACTGTGTTTCCATCCCGTTCCCTCTGACACCCCCCCCTCCCCAGAAAAGCACAAATACTCTCCCAATTCTTTGATAGTGTTATTCAGTACAGGGATTTTTACACAGTTTGCTAAATGCTAATAAGTTTCTTCGCTCATCTGTTCATCGCTAATGGCATCTTAATTTCTTAAAAGCATCTCAGCTGAAAACTTAAACAGTTTTTATTTTTATATATTTCATGATGAAAGAATTATCTGATAGTAACTCAGACTTGCTGGGATCCCTATTGGCTATATTCATGGAGGCTATAATATGATTATCTTAGTCTTTAGGGGGATTTGTGTAAGCATGAAGTATTCAAATGAACTGAAATTCAGAAGAGCTTTTCATAATTCTTTGTTACTAAATTTTACAGGGAACTGGACTTCTATCACTTAGCATTTCTATTTCAAGCAAATGTAGAGGAGGTCTTGCTTCTCCAGAAGTAGCACTTCAGGGGAACAGCCAAGAGTTTTGAGGACCCACGTCCAAGACTTACAAATTTGACTAGAGGTATCATCATCTCTTAACTCCGTATTTTCACAAGAAAGACTAACCAAACTTTTCTGAAGTACTATATACTTTTTGCTGAAGTCAGGTGCTAGTGTACAAATAGTCTTGGTTTTCTCTGTGTCATGCTTTCCAGTTTGGGTTTCTCAGTGGCCCAGAAAGCTTACAGTTTTCCCTAAAAGTTCCATCACATTTATAACATCGTTTATATGTGTGCGTATGTGCCTGTGTATATATATATATTTCTGTTTTAGTGTGAGTTTTTTTCATTTTCTTTTCAAAAAATTGCATCTAAGTTTTTGGAGAATTCTTTCAGTTATGGGCGATTGCTCGAGTGTTAAATCCCAGGAGCTGGAGCAGCTATACAAGATGGCCAGCTCTTTGTCTGATATTTTGCGTATATGGTTTGCAGTAACTTGAGTCCCCTGTAAGTTTTTCTATGGATATCAATAATTTACAAAGTGTGTACAGGAACACTTGTGCTATTTAATTTATACAGAAAATAGAGAAGTATCATTTTTATAATAGAATAAACAACAAAGCAACCAGCCTGGAGAACTCTGCCCTTTTGAGAGCCCAGTTGGAGGAAGGCTTTTACTCTTGTTTGTTTTTTTTTAATATCCCAATTTCCCATCCAATCTTTGCAATATTAGGTACAATGGACAATGTTCCCTGTGTGAAGGCTCTTAGGGGTTGTCTTATAAAACAGTGACTATACTATCTGTAGAGGAGATCCTCAGAAAGTGGAGGATGTGGTTCCTTTTGTGAGGCATCAGAGAGCTTGAACTGTAGAGTCTGCTTTTCTTATACTGCACAGCTTTTAGCAATTGGCTTAATTTCTGGGTATTTTAGTGGACTTCATTACACTTTTTGCAGTTTGCATATGTAACTGGCGACAGTTTAGAGAGAAAATTTTTATTAAATAAGTTAATCGCTTAACAACATTTGGCTTGCAGTCTCAACTATAATGGAAACGGATAAGAGGAAAAAAGGTTTCACGCTTAAAAGTAACACATGAAGTAAATGAAAAATACAAACGTGAAAGAGCAGTTGTTTTCTCAAATCCTTTCAGTTCTCATAATGTGTTTTTAATACCTCAGAAAGAGAAATGGAGTCTTTATAAGTGATTTTTATCTTGACTCTGTTTTTTTATTACCACTAAAATACTTGTAGTGTTTGTTTGAGAAAGTCTCCTTACAAGTTATTTAACGTATTTATTAAAATGACAGTACGTTTCCATATTTATTATGATTTGAGTTCTGTTGGCCAGACTGTTCCTGTATGGCATCTAGTAAGTGGTTTTGTGTTTCTACTTTGGTGGTGTATGGGATTTACAATAATGGATGTCATAACCCTCCGCTGAAGCTTTGGAAAGAATTGGCCATCAATCATAACGTATAGTCTTTTCAATTGTAGCTCCTAGTAAATGTATTTTCTTCATTTATTTGGAAGCTATTATGCTGTCATTTAAAAGCATAAGGGAAAGGAGAAAAAGCCCTTTTAATGAGACTTTGTGCACTCTGTTTTTTAATAACAATGGATTGTTTCATGTTAAATTTAAAGCATGTAGTTCCTTAGCAAATAGGTTTTTACTTGGTTCATATAATCAAAAGCAGTACAACTGGAATACAACATCTGCTCTGATCCCGGTTTTCAAACACAACAGAAAGAACAAACATATGCACTTTCCCTATTTTATACTCTGAAAAGTCAAAACTTTCTTCCTCATGCAATTGCCCTTGCAGATCTCATCAGCGATGGTTCACATGCTGTGTTTCACAGATCGCAGACATTTCAAAGCTTGCTTTCTGATGAGTAAGAGGTTCTCTAGCCATCATCACCAAGCTAGCCTTGCTTCCTGCTTCTCTCTAGCTCGTGCTTTGTTGCTTTATCTTCTTTACTGATGCTTAACACACTAGTTAAGGTTTTTGAACTGCCACATAGCACGGTAGGACCTGGGTATAGAGCTTGTTGCAGAGCAGAAGAGTTGTTGTTTGCCTTTCTTTTTCTCCCTTTGCACAAGTCTTTAGGGTTATGTGTTACTGTGGTGTAACAGTTTAAAATTATTTTTAAGACATAATTAATTTTTTTATTAGGTCAATTATAATGAATTGAGATAGTCAATATTCTAATAAGGGAATCAGGCTGGCATATGAGATAAACAACTCATTCTTTAAGAGCCTTCTAGTTGTTTTAGTCTGTTTCCAGATTTATACTTAGTATAAAAAATTAATTTAAGACATTAAAAAAAAGCTTCATAAATATGACCACATTCCTGTCAAATGTGTGGCTTTCATGACTTTAAATGTTAGCGTCTGACAATGTTTCCACAATTTCCACGTGTTGAATCAGGTCTGTTATATTGATAGAAGTTCATAGTATTCAAGAAACTTTCATGGAAAATTATGATATCACGTTTCATAATAACTGTTGCTCACAGCACAATCAACAAATATCCATTTTCCTCTAACAACTTTACTTTATCTTCATCTTAAAGTGCCTCTACAATTTTACATTTGTTTCTTGTGTAGGAAATTACTGCACGATGTCCTCTTTTGAAAAAACCTTAGTCTAAAAACTGCGGAGCTGCAATTACAGCAGTGTTAAAGAAGTTGCTTCTATCATGTTTTTCTTAGTCTTAAATATCTGAACGAACTTGAAGAATTCAGTGCTTTGTGAAAATCATTTAACTACTAATGCAAGTAGTAGATACTCATCACTTTTCCTACAAATGAAAAAAAAGCAAATTGTGTAACACGAGAAAAAAATACTTGGACCAATACATAATTGTTTCTTTTTAAGCAGACTTTCCTTCTGACAATACTGAAAAAAAAAAAAAGTGTCTTGTTTCTTTCTTAATCTTGAGTGCAAGTTTTCTTTCTCTTGTGATATAAAGGTAGCCATGGTAACTTAACATTTTAATCACTCCTTTGCAGTGCATTTCCTAGGTAAAGAGTATGTAGAACCTGCACTTGATGGCTGAACTAATTAATTCTGCTGTTTTATTTAAAAATAAGTAAGTAAAACAAAAATGCCAAATCTGTGAAGGATACCACAACTTTGCATTTGAAATGTTGTTGCTGGATCCACCTGACCAAAGACAGGGATTTTATGTGCTTATAAATTCCTCAGCTTTCCTGGAGAACAAGGGAAATCCCATGACTCAGAGGAAGTGCTCATATTTCATTGAATTATATGTCAGCAGCAGTTCTGCAGGCACTGGCCTTTCGGCAGATGCAGTGTCTTGGAGAGTGTTAAAAGAAAACTTGAGTTAGTGGCAACTTCTGGCTCTGCAACAAGCTGTGCCAGGCTCTTCTCTCAGTGCTCCTGAGCACTTTTTTAGCACAGAATGAAAACAATTGTTGAACTCTTTCCCTAATCTGTAAGCAATTTTTGATTGCTGTCTTTATGTGGGAAACAAGCGTGCGTCTGTAGTAATAGTGTTGGCAGTTCTGGTGTAAGGAAATCTTGTCAAGACTGAAAAGGAACACTTTTCATTTGGATTTTGGATTTATGAATGCTCCAAAACACTCTATAGTGAAAAGGGGTTTGATAATGCGTGTTGTCATTAATGTGGTACTTTGGGTTTGTACTTTCCTTATGTGCTACTTGCCAGGGGATAACTTTATTTAGCTGTGCATTTGGATATTATTATTGAAACTCACTACTATGAATATTGAACGCAGTCTGCGGTCCTCTAATCATCTAAGTAATCCTTTCAGCAAACTCTTGCACAGAGATATGTCCCACGTGCTTCATGTGCTGTAACTGCAGTATACCAGCATTATTGCTTCCCTAATAAAGAATGTGATTTTTTTTTTTTTTTAGGGTAAAGTTTTAATTTGTGTACCTTCTTTTTCTGTTGTCTTAAATCAGAAACTGAGAGCCGTTGGTATCAATGGCTAGATAAGCATCTTGAATTCTGTTCATTACCTGTATGCTGAAGTTGACGTGTACTCGGCTAGCTGACAGAAGAGAACAATGCAGTTTCGTTGTGTCAGATTGGGTATTAAACTTTTTCAGGACAGTTGTAAACCTCTTGTAATAAATCTGCTGTAAAACCATTGGGATCTTCTCACTTAGGAATTCTTCAGCCTGGTTCTTTTGGATTCCACGGGAGCTAGTAAAATAAAATTAGCACGGTAGGCTTTTTTTTTATATTTGTGAAACAGTTGTAAAAACCCAGTTATTTCAAAGCAGTTATTAAGAATTGATACTCTTATTTTTTTTTCAGAATCTGACTCACATCAATTAACTGAAGACCTTCCTGGGTCTTGCCAACCTTCTCTGCCTCTCTGCTGGAAAAACTACTTAAGCAATTCTGCATTAACAGAGCTTGCTGTAACATTGTGCTGCAGCCTTCTTACCCAGCTCTTTCTACTGCAGCTTTGAAGGGAGGTGTAAGAGGTAGAGGGAGGGTTAAAAGAATTGTATTATTTTTGTTTAGAAGATAGTTTTGATGGGTAATAATTTAGGCAGGGGTTTCCAGTGGCCTGCTGCAACTAGTAAGAACATCGCTGAAACACATGTGGAGTTAAGCCAGCCTTTGGCATGTTATGTATTCTGTGTAGTGTGATCAACAAATAGCCTGGGTGCATGGCACCCCATCTTTCTAGACTCATGTTTTGAAAGGGTCACTTGGTCTTTCATAGGAGGGAAGTAAAAGGATGGGTGACTTCAGAGGGGCGCAGACTGCTGCACTTACAAATGTCAACGCAAAGATGTTATTTTAAGGCAGGCATTTTAGAAGCCAGGAAAGATGGCTCTCTGTGGCAGCAGAATTAGAGTAGCAAAGTGCTGGATGAGTGTTTGAGTGTGGAGAATTTGGGGAAGCAAAAGCTTTGTGCACCTGGTATGTCTCTCTTTGAAGCCAAAAAATGTGCCTGGTCTCACATGTGGGATGTGTCAGCATTTGTAGATACTTCTTGTATGTTAACTGTCAGGAAAGAAGCATAGTTCTTTATCTGCAATTGTACTTGTGCAAGGAAACATGAATTTAAATGGGAGAGCAAACACATCAGCATTGCACTTTGATTTCCGTAATGTAAAAGAAGAAAAATATTTGGTCCAAGCCTTCTGTAAGATTTATAGACAGACTGGTCAGGAATTATTGTGAGCCCTGTGCTGAGTGCCAGGCACCATGCTTCCTAAACTCACAGAGCAGCTGAGCAATTTGACTGTGCTTTTTGCAGACTGGCTGCCTGGGATGTAGCCAAATTAGGCAGCCAGTTTCTCAGTCTTGGTATGTAAATTACAGAGGGTTGTGTCCCTAAGTATCAGCCCCTTAGACTAAAGGGAAAACAACTAAGAGGGGTTAATGAATGAATTCCCTAAACCACCGTGCACTAGAACAGTGGGTGGGGGAAAAGAATAAATTGCCTTTTTTTTTTTTTTTAAGGAAGGGGGGCACTCTTACACTTAATCAAGTGGAGAATAATCTAAGAGTCAAAGGCCCCTAATTATGTTTTCACTTGGTATGAGTTTTGTTTGTCTGACAGATCTCTTTGGCAGCCATGCAAAGAGGCTCTGATACATTTAGAGCCTTTTGTATTCAATATATGAACTATTACCCACATCTTTAGGCAAAGAGTTCACACACAGAAATGAAAATTCACCTGCACTTCTCTAAGGTGAAGGAGTCAATCCCCAAATGGCTGCAAACTGTATGTATGTACGAGAACTTTGGATTGCAGAACAGAGTGGTAAATGCTGAGTGTGCAGAATAGCTTTCCTGTGTGCAGGGCTGAGCAAGGTTATTAAGAAGCCCTTTCAAGTTTAAGATTTTCCCCAGGGAAACTCCAGAAACACAGCTGCTTAAAAGAGGGGAGGGAAAAGTAAGAATAAAAAGGGACTGAAATGTGCAGATGCTGGCTATGTGCTGCATAGGAGCTGGAGGCAATATTTTGTACAAAGCTGAGGTGAGGCAAGGTAGCAGCAGCAGGAAGGGGAGGAGGGACTGAGTTTTCATCAGTACTTGCTCTTGCTCCTGATGCCTTACTTAGAGGTGTTGCAGGTGTAGAGAGTTGCTGACACATGAGAGAATCAAACCTGTGAATGTTGAATCGACAGCTACAGCTGAGAAAAGGAAGAGAGAAGAAAGTATGGATTTGATCTGACTAGTGATGATTTGGGGAATCTGTATACGTGAAACTTTGATTTGATGATTTTGCATCATTGGAAATATCAGTGTGAGTGGAATCCACTAGCTGCTGTCTAGTTCATGTAAAGGTGTATTGTTCTGGAGGGAGAGAGGTATTTCTGGGGGAAGTAGCAGCCAAAGTCAAAGAAATGCGTGTGATAATTTGGGATAGACAAGCCCCTTAAAGGGATAAGATTTCCAAAAGGTCTTCTAGAGCTCTTCCAAAACAATTAATAAAAAAACCACAAACCCTAATGTGATTCAGACATTGCGGAAAAGCAGCATATAGATCAGGATGCGTGCAATTTTTGAGCTATCTGAAGCAAAGCAAATGGATTCAGAAACACTTTGCAGAATAAACATTTGCTTTCAGTAGTGTCATGTAAGTCCCAAATAAGTCCCAAAGACTCAAGAGTAGGGAAAAAGTAGAGTCAATGCTAGTCTTGGAGCCAAATAGCCACACAGTCCCTATTTCATTGAGAGGTAGCAGAAACAGTCTGCTCCAGAGCAGCTGGAGCCAAAGACAAGCGTGAGCTTACTGAGATCTTGAAAAGCTGTGGCCATGTGGGTCTGGTATGCTGAAACTTGAACTTAGCTGTTGGATAATGCAGAGAAGATTGCCAAAAGCTGTCATTTCTCCACAGCAGTCATTGCTCTTTAGGCTTATACTCGGTCTTTGTATGTATGCAAGTGCTTCTCTTTTTAGAATATGTAGCTAGAGCTATTGGGAAAGGAGATAGAAGTTTGTGGCTGAGAACTCTGATCCAATTAAATATCTTTTTATGTATGTTTTCACTCTCAACTGGGGAAAACGTTATAATTGGAAATGAAAACAATAACTAGGATCTTCCCCTGCTGCTCTTGACATAGAGGAATAGATTTCCCTTTCCCACCGGGCATTTCAGTGCCAGGGTGTGACAATTACTCTGTGCTTTGTTCCTGTGTTGGCTCTGGCATGTCCCTATCTCATTCCAGCATTTAGTGTATTGTCACTGTATGTGCTAATGTCCAAAAAGGCAATTATAAATGAAACAATGCTCAATTCACACAAAATCTAGAAAAATTGTGAAATACAAATAAAATCCATTCCTATCCTCGATGTACTTGCTTGGTGAAGATGGTGTGCATGCATCATGCAACTGCTAAGATGCAAGTAAGAACGATTCTTCTGTGTTTTGATCAGAACCTAAACACTAGCAGACTTAAAATCCCCCTGATTTGTTTTACTAATGTGTGGTGCCTTCCTACAGTGGGATACTGTTAGAGGAAGGCTGTATACACTTGGGTCATAACAACCACAACCCCGTGCAACGCTACAGGTTTAGGGAGGAATGTTTGGAAAGCTGCCTGGCGGAGAAGGACCTGGGGTTGTTGGTTGACAAGCAGTGGAATATGAGCCAGCAGTGTGCCCAGGTGGCCAAGAAGGCCAATGGCATCCTGGCCTGTATCAGGAATAGTGTGGCCAGCAGGACGAGGGCAGGGATCGTCCCCCTGTACTCGACGCTGTTGGGGCCCCACCTCAAATACTGTGTTCAGTTTTGGGCCCCTCACTACAAGAAAGACATTGAGGTGCTGGAGCGTGTCCAGAGAAGGGCAACGGAGCTGGTGAGGGCTTTGGTGCACAAGTCTTCTGAGGAGCAGCTGAGGGAACTGGGGTTGCTTAGCCTGGAGAAAAGGAGGCTGAGGGGAGACCTTATTGCTCTCTACAACTACCTAAAAAAAGGAGGTTGTAGAGAGGTGGGGGTTGACCTCTTCTCGCTTGTAACAAGCAAAAGAACAAGAGGAAATGGCCTCAAGTTACGCCAGGTTAGGTTTAGGATGGATACTAGGAAAAAGTTCTTCACAGAAAGGGTTGTCAAGCATTGGAACAGGCTGCCCAGGGAAGTGGTGGAGTCACCATCACTGGAGGTATTTAAAAGATGGGTCGACGTGGTGCTGAGGGACATGGTTTAGTTGGGTTTTTAGCAGTGTTAGGTTGATGGTTGGACTTGATGATCTTCAAGGTCCCTTCCAACCTAGACAATGCTATGATTCTATGATTCTATCTCGTCTGAAGAATAGCTTCATCTAACTGCATTATTCAAAATCTCGGCTGACATAGTTCCTCGACCAGCGTAAATTATGTTTATGAAGAATGCCATGTAGTGTCACAAGCAATGAGATGTTTGAATTCTGTCTCTAGAATGACAGATTAAAATAGTTTTTGCTATAGTGCCAGTTAAAAAAAACCCCAATGCCAGTAAGTACCTGAGAAAACAAAGAAGTCTAAAATAACTAAAAAGGTATGTATAGTACAGCTTACCAGTTTTCAGCTTCAACAAGTGAGTGATTTTATTTGGAAAGGCTAGGGACATTTTAGGTCACTCTTTTGTATTCTAGAACTGGAAAGTTTCATAACCCACAATGTATTTTTAAATGTGTATCAAAAGGTATCTTTTTTTTTTAAAAAAAATTCTTCTTGTTTTTTCATATAAAGAATATGGGGAAAGGGATTATAGAACAGAGTAGCTTTTAAAGTGGCCGAATGAAATGTCAACAGGTCCTGTTAAACCAGCTGTTTATCAACCCACACAGGTTTGCATAATACACTTGTTTTGGAAAGATGCTAGAGGGGAAAAAAAGAAGGGGGTGTGGGTGTACGAAGGTTTCTTGGAAGAAGATAAATCTATACATATGTCCTGCGAAAAAAGTTGTGAGTTTTGGTTGGTTTGTGGTTTGGTTTGGGTTTTGGGATCGGGGTTTTCTTTTTTTGTGTGTGTGGTTTTGATTATTTTTTAGTAGGTCTACTTTTAAATTACTTGATGAAAACCAGAAAAAGTAGAACAGAGATACTAACAATATTACAGTGTCTTTGTGCAGAGAGTGGGGTTAGATGGCTCCATATTTTAATGCTGACAGTGGGGGATGACACATTCTTTAGTATAAATAACATTTTCTTAATTGCCTATGTGCATTATGAATCATATTGTAGGTATCTGTACTTTGACATGTGTTTTACTCAGCTTAGGTTGCATATAGGACAAATCTTTTCTTTCACCATTAGAATTCAGAATCATATTTATTCTTATTTAAACTTTTTTGTTGAATTCTTTAGCAACTTTAGCAACTGAAAAGCTAGTGCAGTGTTCATCAAATTTCAGATGATACTGAAGCCAAAATTTTTAAAAACACAATAAATTTTGTGCTTCGTTTCTTGGATACTCAATAAGAAATGCCGTGAAAAAATAAAATTAAAAAAACCCCTTGGATTATTCATAATGAAGTATTTTCATTATTGGGTTAATTAGCTTACAGTTCTTTAGCAGAATAAATATCTGAGCTTCAGTTAAGCCTGGAAATGCCTGGGACTTCTGGAAAAGAATTAATCTTTCTGAAACTTCCAAACTTTAGCATAAAGTTTTCTGGAATAAAAAAATTAGGTGTCTAAATATGTTTGGAAGTAAATACGTTTTCGGCCAGCAGTTTTGTGTAGCTACTGTGCTGTGATTACAGCCTATAGAAGCATGAGAAATCACTCCTTCCTGCACTCAAAATTTGCGCCTCATATTTCTGTTTATCATGGAAATGATTTTTTGACCTGTGGCAAGAATGTGATAATGGAAAACTTACTCATCAAGGGGGTATAACAGCATAGGGCACAAGAAATTGCCTGTGTTGGTATTTGAAGATGCAAAACTCTTCTGTGCAAAGACCAAGTTCTGTTCTAGTGGGCTGCTCCGCTACTTGTTGCCATACCTCAAGATGGGCATGGAAAACGACACTCAAAAATTGCCAATAGTTGCGAAAGCAGTCATTCTTAACAGCGGAGATGTGTATAATCAGGAGATGTTGTTGTGTAAGTAGTTACCTGCCATATGAGTGACCTTCAGTTTAATATGCGATTGTCTGTATTGATTTTATCTTACAGCATTGTTATTGAACAGAAAAGCAAGATGAGCCAAATCCCCCTTATTGTTCTTGAATGCTGCAAGACTCCTCATGTGAATAAGGGGACCAGGAGGTGACTCTATAAAAAGAATATTTAGCTGGGTTTTTAGATCATCTGCCAGATTCTAATCTCTGTAGGCATAGAAACAGGGTTTTTTTTTTCTTTGACAGCCACGCATCTGAAATTAGAGTTTAACTCCTACAGTTGTCAAAATAGATTTTCTGTGGTGTCAGAGCTTTTTCTAGCATCAAAAGAATATTCAGTTTAAGTTTCATCCCTGTCTTATGAAGACTTAGGTGAGATTTTTATATAGGCTGATTTTTCATCTTCAGTTAGAAGACTAGGTGCAGCTTTGTATGCCCCCAATTATTATAATTTCTCCTAAAGGAAATAGAGTCTAAGAACAGTTAGTGTAGATGATGTATGCCATTGAACATTATGTCTATATACTTACCCAGCTGTAATATATTTGGTGTCAATCAATGGCTGGTAGTATAGATATATTTTTACCAAATTTCAACCTAAGGACCACCGAGGCAGTTGAAATCTTCTGGGCTAATGTAGATCCGAATGAAGATTGTTATAACAAGAAGAGATACTGCTCAGCCAAGACTAATTTCTAGAGGTAGTCCAGTGCATTTATAACCTGAATATAGGTAAGGGCTGTTTCAAACCTCCTTCAATAGTTTTTGATAGAATCTTTGCCTGTTGTTGTCTTTGGTGGGTTTTTTTTTGCCTTCACCATTCCCAACTTCCTAACAAAATACAGCTTGGAAATATACATGAAGTTGATTAAAAAAAAAAAAAAAAAAGAATCAGCACAATTAAGATGGTGCTAAACACTTTACTCTCGTCACAAATTTTATCCCATGAAAAGAAAAAGCAGCAGCTTTGCAAATTCCCATTTGGGACTGTGCTATATATATGTTGTGTTGGCTACCCAGATAGATGCTATAGAAAGGAACGGTCATGAAGATATTACAGGAAAGAAGAAACTTACTCTCTCTCTCAAATTCAAATTTTTGACAGCAATGGGCTTTTAAAAATATGAGAAGAGAGACTACACTAATCATTATGCAACTACAAGTGTGAAAACAGTTTAGACAAAGGAGGAAGACCTTGTATTTAATGCCTTTAACTGACCAGTAGGAAATTATATTCTTCCATTTGTTTTAAGTTTCCTGGACATCTTACCTTTCCCACAGTAAAAATTGGAGTCTTAGGATTTCTTATTTCCTTCACTATGTAATTGAAATTTACGCATCAAATTAAACTCACCTCAGTCTGTTTGAGATCCTACTCAGGAAATCAATTTTCTACTTTAGAGGAAGAAGAGCAAGTGGAGATCTTTGTCATCTTGTCTGTCACCCTGCTTCAAAGCAGGATCAACTGTACTTTTTTCATCTCTGGCAGATGAGTACATAACTGCTCTTAAAGATCTCCAGTTCTGAAGTCTTTGCAGCATCCTCAGGGAAATCTATCCTGAGCTTAAGTGTTCTTACAATTAGAAAGATTTTCCTAATATCTAACCTAAATCTCCTTAGCTGTAAGTTAAGCTCATTAATTCTTGTGGTATCCCAAGTAAAAACGGTGAACAGATTCTTTCCTTCCTTTTAGTACATTAAGACTATTATCAAATCTCCTCTCAGTCTCTGCTTTTTCTACAGGCTAAGCACCAACTGTTTGGTTAAGCTCTTCTTGTAGGACAAATTTAGGACCTTTGATATTTTTTTTCTTGAATTTTTTTTTTTAGTTATTTTGGAAAATTCTTCAACTTTTTCTTGAACAGCGCTGATCAAAACAGTTGCAATATTTCCAGTGATATCTAGATGAACTGTTGTTTCTGGAATGTAACATACTTCTATGCCTCCCAGGAAATTGTTCCCTTTGTAAGGGCATGACATTTACTGAGTCACAAACAACTTATGATCTACTATAACCTTCTGATCGAGTCTTTAGGATTCCTAGTTTTAGCTGACTATTCACTATATTTTCTTCATACCTCTAAATTTCTTTGTTCCTTTAGAATTGCCTTCACTTTTCTAGATCACTTCTCCAATTAGTCATACTTTTCTGGGGAAGTTTTCGGAGGAGATTTTTGTTCTGACTGCTTTTGTTATTCTTGTAGAACTTCCTGCACACCTGTATCTTCTTCACAAGAAAACGTGCTCTGTCTATAATCCTGTTCCTGAAAACTTCTAACAGTATGAGAACCAGTGCAGACAGTGAAGGAACTGGACTTGATGATCTCTGTCTAATGGTGGATGCCTGAGAAGTGTTGAAAATAGTTTTCCATCCTGTATTAATACTGCATCAGTATTAGACCAGTCTGGTTCACAGGGCCTTTTGTTTGGTGGCTGTTGTTAAATGTAGAGATTAAATATATTTCTGGTGACTGCTTTTTGCCAAATCTGTTCTGTTTTTCATCATCTAGAAGTTTTTTAACTAGTTTGATTATTAGTCTCAATGTTTTTCCAGGAGAGTAAACAGACTTATCTGTACCTGTCTGACCCTTATTTTCTCTTCCTGTTATTTAAATGCAGACAGGCACAACATTTCCCTTTTCTGTCTGTCCCATACTTCACTGGTGTCATGAATTACAAATGATAATTAATTTTGACATTGCCTCAGTCAGATCTCTACCCTAGCTGTTTTGAAAATATTTAACTTATCTAAATAGTCCAAGATTGTTCTTTCTATATTTTAGAGAGATTCTGTTTTGCCCTGATTCATTGGTATTAGCTGTACTGGCAACCTGCTTGCACTTAGGTCACCAGTGCAGATGAGCAAAAAGAGATTAAACTTTTTGGCCTTCCCTCTTTTCCTCTTTCTTGCTTTTCTTCTCCATACAGTAGCAATCAGTAGCTTTTTTCCCCCCTCTCTTTGTCTGTATATGCCCCTCTTATTAACAACACACTTTCAGGTTTATTTCAGTTAACTCTTATGCCCTTGGTAGTTGTGTTTGCGTGCTCTTGGGTTTTATACTTTGTGTATGCATTTGTGCTATTCTTTTCTATTTGTCCTTGGTAATTAAAAAAAAAAATCTCATTTCTGGCCTTTGAAGTAAAAAAAAAAAAAAGAATTTGTGGTTTGGGAAGTGACATTTTTATGATCTTCTGTTTCACCTGCACGCTGTCTTTAACTGTCCTTTTTAGTAAAGGAACTCCTGGTTCTCCTTTATCATTACATTTTTCTCTCTTTAACTGTAAAATTTGTCAGTTGGAGATCTGCCTGTTGGAGGTCTGGCAATCTTTTCAGCTTCGTCAACGGATATTGAATTCTGCTTTCATGAAGCCTTTGGTTCTATTTAGTCATATTCCTTCTTTCCTTTCAACATGATTGTCAACTATTATCTTGTGGTGACTTTTATGGGTAAATAGCAGAAGGGTTACTATCACTGCAGTATGATGATGCAGAGGAACTAATTTCCTCTATCACGGGCAACTGGAGACCTGTTTGGGCTTCAGGGAAATGTGTGAGCTAAGTGATTTCTGAAGAAATGGAAAAGGGTTTGGGAGGGATGAATCCTACAGGCGAACCTAGGCAATGCATGTGATGAGACAGGGGTTAAATCCTGTGATCTGTTTGAATCATCAGACTAAAAATATATAGAAGTTTTATATCATGTTTCTCTTGGGAGATACTTTTTTTCCTTCTTAACAGCTTTCAGTGTTTCATTTGGGTGTATCTTCCTTCTTTGGCTGTGGAACATGAGTCTTCTGAGGACACTACCAAGGTGGCTTTATATCATAGAGAAAACTGCAAAAAAAGGATGAAGTGAAAATATTAAAAAAATATCCACTTCTATGAGAAAAAACAGTGAGTGTGACTGAGAATTACATTGCTGATCTACACATGTTTTAAGGTGCAGTGGAGTTTTTTTTTGAAGGTGTTTTTGTGTTGATTACTGCTACCTATGACCCAACATCAGATTAACTAATAGAAGCTAACATCATATGTTACAGAGAAACTTTTTCAAAGTCTGGATGCAAAAAGCAGGACTGATGTTTTCACTTTAAGAAGCTCTTCATTTCAGGATCTTGCTACTGCTAACAAAACATTATACACACTGATTTTTCCATTTATAACTGCATAATTTAAATTTTCTTGTCTCAGAAAAATTCCATTCCCTTTCCCATTGAAGTTTTTGTAAGACAATGTTAAATTAGATGGGTAAAGGAGCTGGTAATATTACTACTGAAAGGCTGCTGAGAACACACCAATTTTGACCACTACTTGTAGTTTTTCAGTTTTAGGAGAACACAGTAGATGTTGTCCGTAAAAGCTGAAGATCTATGTTATAGGAGTATAGGAGTTTTTTAGTGCTTTATGAGAACTACACATTAAATGTATTTGTCATGTGAAATATAATTCAAAAAGGTCTCTGGTGGAGATTTGTTCTTCCTTCTTTTATTTTTTGCCTGCACCTGCAAAGGAGTATCTAGTTATTTCAATGATGGAGAGTTCCAGAAAGGACTAAGTCAGACATTCTTTTCTGAATCGTTTGCATATAGTAAATATAATTAGCAAACTCACTGAGTTTGCTACATATGCCAGGTACCTCATAGATTTTATTGCTTCACATAGGGAGAGGGGGGAATGGCATGCAATTTTTTCCACTTATGTTTTCTGCCCTAAAAAACTGAAAGACATCTTTTTTTTTAATTCCACAATGATACCTAGCAAGTAATGATTTTCTGTGCACAATGTACTGTATAATCTTAAGATCAATACATTTTCTGTTTTGTATTAAAGTACACGTGCATCAAAAAACATGGCAAAAATGGATTTTATGCATATTTTAGGTGCCTACTATACCTTTCATAGTGAACAAGATTATAAGCATCTGAAAACGATCACTGAGCATAACTGGGAAGATCAGCTGTAATGGAAATACGCCATCTCGAGTAGCTTTATAAGCATAAAATATTAGGAAACCATCTGTGCAATAAGTTAATAATACCTTTTGGTAAATGCTTTGATACTTTTGTCTGCTGCTGCCACATAACTTTGTGCTTTATATATCATAGTTTGAGTCTAGGATTTAGTGCTTGGAAACATACATATAGTATTCACAATAAGAACTTTTTCTTATACTTGTTTATGGTAAGAGTAGATGCATTAAGATAAACTTGCAATGTACTCAGCACACTGCATTGAATCCCTCTATTGACAGTAACTTATTCTAGTTTCAAAGAATAAGCAACTTTGCACATACTATACGCTAAAAATGTGAATGCCAAAAATACTGTAGTGCCACCTCCTTTAGCTTGGATGCCCTTAATAATGTGGTGAAATTGGCCCCAACTACCCATTTAAAAAGAAAACCAAACCAAAAGTAACTGTATTAAAAAACTAATTCTTAAAATAAGTAGGGACTAACTTGCAACATTTTAGGACGTTGAAGTCACAGAATCACAGAATGGTCAGGGTTGGAAGGGACCTCTGGAGATCACGGAATCACGGAGTTTCAGAGTTGGAGGGGACCTCTAGAGATCATCTAGTCCAACTCCCCTGCTAAAGCAGGATTGCCTAGAGCACATTACTCAGGACTGCATCCAGGCAGGTCTTGAAAATCTCCAGAGAAGGGGACTCCACAACCTCCCTGGGCAGCCTGTGCCAGTGCTGTCACCCTCACCGTAAAGAAGTTTTTCCGTGTATTTGAACGGAACTTCCTATGTTCTAACTTGTGCCCATTGCCCCTCGTCCTGTCACTGGGAACCATTGAAAAGAGCCTGGCTCCATCCTCCTTCAACCCACCCTTTAGATACTTGTACGCCATAATAAGGTCTCCCCTCAGCCTTCTCTTCTCCAGGCCAACGAGTCCCAGCTCTTTCAGCCTTTCCTCATAAGGGAGATGCTCCAATCCCACAATCATCTTAGTTGCCCTTCTCTGGACTCGCTCCAGCAGTTCCCTGTCCCTATTGAACTGGGGAGCCCAAAACTGGACACAGTATTCCAGCTGTGGCTTCACCAGGGCAGCGTAGAGGGGGAGAATGACCTCCTTCGACCTACTGGCCACACTCTTCCCTATGGAGCCCAGGATTCCATTGGCCTTTTTGGCAACAAGGGCACATTGCTGGGCCATGGATAATTTACTGTCTACCAGGACCCCCAGATCCTTCTCCTCAGAGCTACTTCCCAGCAGGTCTGCCCCTAACCTGTACTGGTGCTTTGCATTCTTCCTCCCCAGGTGCAGGACCTTGCACTTGGTTTTGTTGAACCTCATTAGGTTCTTCTCTGCCCAGCTCTCCAGCCTGTCCAGGTCACGCTGGATGGCAGCACGGCCCTCTGGGGTGTCAGCCACCCCACCCAGTTTGGTATCATCAGCGAACTTGCTGAGGATACACTCTGTCCCCTCATCCAGGTCATTAATGAATATATTAAACAAAATTGGACCGAGTATTGACCCCTGGGGGACACCACTGGTTACAGGCCTCCAACTAGACTCTGTGCCGCTGATCACAACCCTCTGACTTCTGTCCCGCAGCCAACTCTCAAGCCACCTCGCTGTCACCTCATCTAGCCCATACTTCCTCAGCTTCCTAATGAGGATGTTATGGAAGACAGTGTCAAAAGCCTTGCTAAAGTCAAGGTAGATGACATCTACGACTCTCCCCTCATCCAGCCAACCAGTTATAACATCATAGAAAGCTATCAGATTGGTCAAGCATGATTTACCCTTGGTAAATCCATGTTGACCACTTCCAATCACTTCCCGTTCCTCAACGTGTTTGGAGATGACATCCAGAATGAGTCGCTCCATTACCTTCCCAGGGACAGAGGTGAGACTAACTGGTCTGTAGTTCCCTGGGTCCTCCTTCTTGCCTTTTTTGAAGATTGGAGTGATGTCGGCCTTCCTCCAGTCCTCAGGCACCTCTCCTGTTCTCCATGACCTTTCAAAGACGATGGGGAGTGGTCTAGCAATAAAATCTGCCAGCTCTCTCAGCACTTGTGGGTGCATCCCATCAGGGCCCATGGACTTATGAATGTCCAGCTTGGCCAAGTGGTCTCTGACACGGTCCTCCTCAACTGAGGGAAAATCTTCCTCTCTCCAGACCTTCCCCCTTGCCTCCAGGGTATGGGATTCGTGAGGGACAGCTTTAGCAGTGAAGACCAAAGAAAAGAAGGCATTCAGTAACTCTGCCTTCTCTGTGTCTTCCACCACTAGGGCACCTGTCTCATTCACCAGTGGGCCTACATTTTCCCTAGTCTTCCTTTTTCTATTGATATACTGAAAGAATCTCTTATTGTCTTTAACTGCAGTGGCCAAGCTGAGTTCTGATTGAGCTTTGGCCCTTCAAATTTTCTCCCTGCATAGCTTTGTTATATCTTGATAGTCCTCATAAGTTGCCAACCCCCTTTTCCAGAGAATGTAAGCTTTCCTTTTTTTTTCCTGAGGTCCAGCCAAAGCTCTCTATTTAGCCAGGCTGGTCGTCTTCCCTGTCTGCTCGTTTTACAAGACAAGGGGATGGCCTTCTCCTGCGTTTCTAAGAGCACCTGCTTGAAGTATGCTGTCCTGGTTTGAGGTGCAGGTGCCTTCCTGGGCACCTTTGCTCTTCAAAACTGCCTCCCAAGGGACACTCTCGACCATGCTCCTAAACAGGCTAAAGTCTGCCCTTCAGAAATCCAAGGTGGCAGTTCTGCTGGCTCATCTATTCCAACCCCCAAATTAATTCTTCTTAAGCAGCAACATAGACTACACCTACAAAGCTTCACAAATTGCCAACCACCATAAAAATTCTGACACGTTATTCTAGTGAGGCGAAGCAAAGAAGGGAGGAGAGGCAGTAGTGAGGACCAAAGAGAGCAAATCTCCAGGAAAAAGCAATTGGTATTGAGGACCTGAAATCCACGCTATATTTATGTCTGGGGTTTTACTTCAGGCTAGTTTTAGTCTGGTAGCATGGGCTTCATGCCCATGAGCAAGTGAACTACACCAAGTGCTGTCACAGAGCATGTCTTTTAGTGGAATCTCACCTGGATGAGGTATAGTCCTCGAAGTCCAAAACTGCTCTGCTATGTGAGCAGGTGGTGTACAACAATTGGGAAACTTGCATCAGGAGTTCACTTGAAAGCAAACTGAAATGCTCTCATCGAATGTTGTAAGGGGTCTGAAGAAGTGCTGTTTTGCTGGAATCGTTATCCCATACTTTGAAACTTAGCTGAATTAGATCATTGTACTTTCTGGTTGAACAAGCCTTTGTTAGATGTTTCTGCTTTTCTGAAAGAGCTCTTTAAACTGTCTGTTCTTTAGATAGAATGTCCATTCCTGAAGATGTTCAAGACTTGACTGGACACAGCCCTTTACAGCCTGCTTTATCTGCACTAGCTTTGCATGGAGATTTGCACTAGAGACCTCTGGAGATCCCTTCCAACTTTCTATGGTTCTGGGCATCACGATCCAAACACAGTTTATTCAGCTTTCTTACATCTTTGCCTTCGTAAGTTAAGCTGAAATTGGAAGGACCAGCGTATCTCAAAAAGCCTTTGGAGCAAACTATTCAGGAAGGTTTCTCAGTTAAAAAGGTGAGGAATTTCAGGTAGATATGCAGACTTCTAGGTATTTCTAAAACCGAGACAAATCTCAACTCATAGACTTTTGCAGTCTGTCCATGCCATTCTGAACTTACCTTTTAAATTGACCAGCAGCTTATTGAATGAAGTTTAAAGAGCGTAACTGACTTCTAAGCCAAGAAATACAAAATGAGCTAGACTGCGCTCATAACCATACTAGTAAATGCATACGTTACATGATGATGAGTCCCAGAAGGAGATGCATATTGAAAACTGAATTGTCTAACCTATGTATATTCACTTCATCCTTTTATATGCTTGATTAATATCTATGCTACTTGCTGTGTAGATGTACCTCACTTTTATTCTTTTTTAGGAAAATGCTGTAAAATATGGCAATGGCATTCTGTAATTTCAGCAAGGTTATATACCTTTCTATATAAATTTTCTAATTATCATAGAGACAAAAGACTTGTTTTCTCCAAAATTAAATAAACATTTAATTAAATAAAGATTTTCTCTTCAAAATGGAGTCTACAAATATCTAATCCCAGAGCTACAATTTTTCAACCTTTCTCCTCTTCTATGAGATGTTGCTATGGTTATTACCATGCTGGGTAGTGAAATGCGGTAATTTGTTTAGCAATTCTTCTCTTCCACAATACTGTACACAAATATAGGAGGCTTGCATTTGCGAAGTGCATCAGTGTGACAACTATGCTGTTTTTTACAAATCCTTCTAATCTGAGTCATGGTTTGTAAAGCACATATATTTTGGGTTAGTAACTGAAATTCTTATCCAGGAAAAAGAAATTTATCTGCTAGTAAAAATAAGTTTATAGAAAACTGTTCCAAGTACTTCCTTCCTTTTCCCCTCTCTGCAGAAAATTTGGTGACCCTTTTCTTTGATAGAAGGAGCAGCAGACATCATGTGTGATATCTTTTTAGAATTTGTAAATATTATTAGTTAGATGGCAAAATAATCAGAAGCTTGAAAGAAGCTTGGGTCATAATTGAGGTTTGACTAAGAGCAGGAGAATTACACTGAGGTCTGTTTAAGAAAAATGGTGAGAATAAGAATATTTTTGTTACATCTGTTATGTTTCAGTATGATTTGACTTGCTTCAAATCTTAAAGTGCAACTGTAATATAAGTGGTAAGCAATGATGAGATTTGCAAGGGTTTCTTTGAATAAGGCATGCATCTTCAAAATTGCACGATATTTATAAGCTACTTAGTGTATAGGCCTCTTGAAACAGTTGGGCTGCACTAAATATGAAATATTTGAAAATTTAGAAGAAGGCTTTTTCACGGCAAATGATAAAAAGTTTGGGTTTTGCTTGATAGATGGTGAGGTTTTAAGGGATTCAGCTGCAGAGGAGATGAAATATGATCATTGTGTGAAGTAAAGAAGGTGCTGCATTGCAGAGGTGGGTTTCAGGGCTAAAAAGGGCAAAGAGGAAGGAAGTGATATTTACTAAAAAGATGCAAGGAAATAGGCTGCAGGTTAAACAAGGGTGGGTTTTATTTAGACAGAAAACCCAGCAGATTGATGTTTGGGAAGTGTAGCAGAAGATATCGGTAGTACTTTTTTTTTTTTCTTCTTTTTTCAGAAATTCACGTAAATAGACCAGGCTCAATGCCACCTTATCAACACTCTGTACAGAAGTAGATACCTTTTGCCACCATTTTTCAAGGCACCTGATAAAAAGGTATAGGCTAATTAGACTTTTTGCTGGAGGAAGTAGAAGATTCCCACCTGCACCTGGCAGCAAGGTGGAAGGTGTTAGAGACTCCTTTTGCGAGTCCCTCCAGTGCATTAGAGACTTAGCAAAATAGCATGCTCTTGTCCAGTGATGCATCTTCAGCTCCAATATCTTGCTACTGTTGTTCCTTTTCATGTTACAGAAATTGTGTATTCTCTTGCTCAACCTCTGGCTATCAGGCTAGGCAGTCCTTTCAATATGCATATGTCATTTTTTGACAACTTAAGGTTGGAATATACCTACTAAATGTCTACTATACCACTTTACCATGTCATGAGGTGGTTATTCAGCTGTGGATTCTCCTTAGTTTCATTCAGCCTTTTCATAATGTTTCAAGCAATGGAAATTCCACGTCTTCCTTTGGGAGAGTATTTGTTCTGTAGTCTAATTAATCCCACAATCAGGTTGGTTCTTCATATTATTCAAACCAAATATTCTTAATTAAACCCCCAGCCCTTCTTGCTTTGCATGCTCAGCAGAACATATTAGAATTGATGGTCTATGGTCTTTCTTGTTGCTTTTTGTATATACAGTATGCAACTACTTCCTCAAATGATGTCAGATTTACTCTGATAGACTTTCTTCTGTATCCTGTTGCTCCTCACTGTTCACTGACATTTACAGGATGGAGAAATTCTGGAGTCCATTTTCTGGAAGGAAAAAGTAAGGAATGGCCAAAAATTTTTGAAAAGTAAGGTATTAAGCTCTACAAACAGTTTATGAAAGCCTATGGGCTGATCCTACCAGGAAGTGATCAGCCAAGCAGCTGGATTTAGAGCCTTGGCTAGTTCCATGTAATTTGTGGGGGGGAAAAAAAAAAAACCAAGGCAAAGACAGTTCTGTGACTAAATGAGGTGATGTCCACATCCTGTCCCTTACGCCTGCACTGGAGCGTATAGTAGTAACAATACAGTAACAACCCCTGTGCAGTGAATGAAGAAAGGGGCAAGGAAGGGCTTGTATAAACTGATCGCATTTTGATTCAGTGCAACATCAGATGAAAGCATGAATAGCACCTCATCCTTTTCCCCTTTTGGCTGTTCGCGTGTTTTAGTGCTTTCTTTCAGCTATCTGTGTGTTGCTAGGGTTTCAACAAAGTCTTCTGTTCATTTTTATAGGATAAGTGTTTTATTGCAATTGTCTGGGATTTTCTTCATTCAGTCTTGCAGAAAACGTACGTCTGTCAAATGCACCTGTCTTTCTGTACTGAACTGTCAAAAATTGCTGCATAACTCCTAGAATTATAGAGAAGTTGTTCTCAGCACCTTGACTTACTTTTCCTTTTTAAACCACCCAAGATTCCCCTAACCTTTTATTTGCCTCACAGTCACACAGTAAATGTGCAGTAGGCTGACTTCTCGTTCCTCACTCAGCCTTCCAGAATGTTTCCTCCATTGAGGTGTCTCTATATTTTCACTTCATCTTCACTGGCTTAAACTTTATGACATTTTTCCCGAGGTTTGTGGATACTTACTCTAATGTGCAGAATATTACAGAATGGGAAGTTTTGCGGCAGTTTGGTTAGTATGACACATTTTGAAATTGTGTTAGTTTCCATGATTTCCATGATTTGATTTTTCTGTCTTTCATTGCCATCTTCCCTTCCTTCCCAGTCTCCCTCCTTAGTTTGCCTCAACCATGTTGCTTGAACATGGGTATGTGTCCTTAAAGGTAAGGAGTTCAGGGAACAAGCTTAGTGAATGGCAGAGTTAGAGTATGACCTGCACCCTTTAAATTTTATGCAAAGTAGGAAGAGTAATAAAAGATTCTTCCAGAATATTAATAGCAATAGTCATATGGAGAAAAAAACTTGACTACAGTCAACCAGTTATAATTATGTTGATGCTATATGTCGATGTTGAAATTGTAATCACATTGATGATTACAGTCATCAGATTATAATTGTGTTGACGTTATGTTATATGATGTTGTATGTTGATGTTGAAATTCTAATTGTGTTGATGATTACAAACAACATAATTATAATTTGTTGATTTTAAGTTGGATCACGTTTCACATGGCCTTGCACACTTGAATTTGGAATATCTGCAAGGGTGTAGGGACTCTCCTTTTCCACTCACTTCAGCCTGGCTCTGTCATCTGTACACCTTACAATAGGCAGTTCTAGAAAGCGGGAGATCCCCTTCCAGTTCCCTTCTCCTGCAACCTTCTCTGTCTTCTCCAGGTTGACCAAAGCAACTCTCCTTGTATGTCGTGTGCAACAGCCCCTGGCTACGTTGGTAGCTCTCCACTGGACTTAGTCTGGTTTGACAGTCTCTTTCTTGTACCTGAGGCCTCGCATGTCCCATCTCATTGCCTGGACTTAATGTATGTCCAGTTAGCTTAAATGTAGCTCTGTCGTCCCCTATTATGGGCAGTACTTCATTTCCCTGTAGTCCGCTACCCAGGAGGCCTGTGAGCAAACCTCACCATTTAAGATTGAGGCATTAATCCTCATTGAGTTCTTCCTCTATCCTCTATCCCTTACCACTGTGTCACTGAGCAGTGGGCCCGTATTTTCCTTTGTTTTCCTTGTGGTGCTACCGTACCTATAGGAGCCATTCCTTACTGCCCTTTGCATCCCTTGCCAATCACGTTTCTCCATGCTTTGTGTATGTTGAGCGGATTTGGTCTCAGAGCAGCATAACGGGGAGTAATAGCCCAATGTGATTTGCTCCGTAGGTAGTTAGGCTGGCTTCCTAAGGATTGCAGGGCAGTCAGCTTCGGCGGTGAGCAGTTCCTGCTGACTGGTGCAGAGGAACTAGTGTATGCATTGATGAAGGGGATCATGTCAGATAATACGGTAATGTAAGACTTGTGATCAAAATCCAGAAAACTCTGCATTGTTTTCTCTAAAATGAATTTCACCCTTAGCAGACTGCTTCAGGGTGCGCATGTGCGAGATAAAAATACAGGTTTAGAGCTGCAAACCCTGGATACTGAGGTAGAGTAACTCCTTCAAACTCCTATAAAGCAGTAAAACATTAAAAGCTTGTTTCATCTATTCTTTTGACAACTGTGTCTTAATGACCCAGGAAAGAGGTACCCAAGCAAAAATATAGTAGGACTTTAAAACCCTAAAGGAATTCAGTCACTATATTGTCTACAATTATTTGACACCCACACATGCTTGCTTAATGTATTACGCTGAGAATATGTTGATGACTTCACCGGCAGTCTCATATTAAAGTCACTGAGCAAAGCATGGAGATTTTATTTTTTTACTTTTTATGTGGAGAAGTAAATTTAAAAAATATTTTGTGAATATAATTATTTTGTGTTAACTATATTTACGTCGGCATGTTTCATTTTAAAAGAAACGATTAAACTCAGCAGTAAGAAGTGAAAAATATATATATACAGTTATACTAGTTAAGTAGGGCTGTGAACTGACTTAATCCTCAAAGTAGAGGTACATAAATGGAGAGGAAATGCCAGTACAATGTTTTACAATTTCAGTGTTCTCATTTTTCTTAAGGAGCAAATCTGACTTCCCCTCCACCTCCGGTGAAAAATGATGAAAAAATTCTTTTTTCCATGTAGAGTTAAAGGTTGGATTCTTTAGCCTCACTTTAAAATTATAATGGTTAATGGAAGAATTGTATCTTATGAATTTATAAAGTTAACTTTTTAACTGAGGGGTCTTTTCCCTTCTTTTTTTTTTTTTTTAATGATAGCTTAAAGATTAAGCAAACTTGGGTTACGGTGACCTTGTGTCCTTATTGGATCTTACTGTACAAACAAGAAAAGCTTTAGACCAGAATGAGGGTAAAAATTGTTGTAGAGTGGCTCCGCGTAATATTTCTGATTTCTCAACATTGCTACAAGTCAAGTCAGGAAACCTGTTTCAGATTTTCACAGGTTTTTAGCATAATAGTTCAGGAAACCCAAGTAAAAATGGGTAGGCCTTGAAGAACATAGGCATTCTGAACACTGTGAAGAAATACCAATCGCTTCAGGGAAATCTTGCTGAAGATCATGGAAACATATTAATATTGACTGAAATTAAAACTTTTTTTTTTCTTTGACTATCTTTATGCATTAGAGGAACAGGAATTCCAGGGATTTGCCAAAAATCTAAGGTGAACACATTTCTGCTATTTGATGTCAGGCAAGTTAATATTATGCCTCAGTTTCCCTGTCCATAAACTGGGATAATGATACTTATCTCCTGTAAATTGCTTTGGGAACTTTTGATTATGAAAGTTGAATATGATTATTCATTATGTTTGCTTCCTATGAATATTCTAGTGAATGTGTTTCGCGAGGGGATGATTAATTTTCAACAAATATAAGAGACTTGAGAAAATGAGTTTATATCCTCATAAATATAAATGTTCTGTTTCAGATATTGAGGAAATGTGACATATTTGTATTCCATACAAATGAAGTCAGTATTCTCAAATGAGGAACACTGAGCCCACACGTGTTAATCACATGTTCTTTCATGCTAAGAGCTATCAAGCTTCCCTTGTGCCAAGAGGGAATGACTCTAAGTGAGGAATATGTGTATTTTTAGACAAAAGTAAAGAAGAGATGTGGATACGTAGTGTACTAAGTTATGGTTATTTCCACATGTTACAGAGGTAAAACATATGGGACGTTTACTCTGACAAGTTTTAAATATACAAAGAGTCTTTCTATCAGTTGCTTTGTGTGGTGTGACATAGGTCGAACTATCCTGAGCACGTCACAAATGTCATTTTAGTGTAACTGTAGGGAGAACACAGTTTAATAAGTATATATTTCAGAAAGACCTGTAATGTCAAGAAATTGGGAATCTGTGATTTGGCTTTATAGGCTTTTCCAGTCGTTAGTCACCCTCTCTGTGAAGAACATTTGCCTTACGGATGAGATGTTATGTCTTGCTATTGTTGCTCTCTATTTTCTCTCCGGGAAGCTGCTTAGATGGTAGGATCACATAATGGTAGAGGTTCCTTTTAGATAGGCTAAAGATATCAAGTCTTTGTCTACCAATAATAAGACACATTCTTCTAACCTTGAAATCATATTTGTGATATATTTGCGCTTTCCCTCTAATTTCCCAGCTCTCTCTAAAACCGTGATTACCAGATGCTGTATAGTCATATGGACTGTAACATTGTCTTGTTCTTACTCTTTGGTCTTCTTTCTTTGTCAGATATTGAATTAGGGTTTATTTTTGTTTCTGACTAGCATCATGACAGAGTATATCAATTACCTTTCCACTTTTTCTCTACTTCCTTGTCAGAATTGCAGCTTTTTTGGCTTCAGTCTGTCATTCCATTGGTAGGACCTGTATTCTGTGCTCCTCTATCTATAATTCTGCTCTGTATTTGTTTCAGGTCAACTTTTTTGAGAGATAAAGTCTTTTCATATGGCTTTTGTCACTGTGTCAGCCACAAACTTTATCAGGAGTATTTATTTGTATTGGCATTCAACTGCATGACCAAAATGATTCTCGTTTTGGTGATTCTTTTCTTCCCACACTCTCCCAATTACACTGTGATCTACCAGCATCTTTTACCAAAGAGCAGTTTCTGTGCGTGTATGTCTTTAAAAAACAATATAATCTTGATGTAGGAGTGTTACTAATTTAAAAAAACCCAAAGAAACCCCCCAAAATAAAAAAACAAAACCAGTTCCTCATTGAAAGAATTAAATCTAATAAACAAAACTAGAAAATCATGCATATGAGAATGAGCATCAATACTCTTATCTTCATCTTGCTGTTGAAAAACAACACGTAGGCAATATCTTTTTAATTGTTTAAAAAACATACTTGCATAGGTTTAAATCAACATGATTGTACTTCACTTTGAGGACCAGGAGTTAAGAAGCAAGTGAGAGGAAGAGAGGGACCCATCTCTGTTTGTGCGTAAAGCAAAACGATTCTAGTTTTTATTACAACTTGAATCTCTGTGCCCAGGAAACAAGGAGCAAATCAACAGGGCTGGGCAGAAATGAGTTGCATCAGCAGAGATGCTTTTGGGACTAGCCCTGAATTTAGTTGCTGGTATTACTAAATAGCTCTTTTCATCAGCAATGAAAATGCAGCCCTCCCTAGAAAGACAAATGTAAAGCTGTCTGTAATTCATGTAAAGAACAGTTTCTGTTTCTAGTGATGAAACACCAGAGCTATCACTGATGTATGGGGAACAGGAGCCAAGGAAAGATTTCAGGTAGTCCAAACCAAATAAGGCAGTAACTGAAGAATGTTGATGCAAGATTTCTCTAGGATAGCTTTAAAAAATGTTATTTTCACTTACAGGAGCTTAACTGAATAATTATTGCCCTGTGGGCAGGCTATAGGTCAGCAAACGCTTGCTCTAACCCTCTCTAACAATCTGAATATTAGTTGTGTTCAAAAGACTAAACAAAAAACCCAGCAAAAGCATGCCAACAGGCCAAAGAGCTGTGTAATTTTGCGGACTTATTTTATTTTATTTTATTTTATTTTATTTTATTTTATTTTATTTTATTTTATTTTATTTTATTTTATTCAGAGGTGTGAATAGATACTGAATTGTGCCTGAAATGCGTGATTGTGTTGTCACTCCTGCTGCACCAAGGGATATTTTTTTTTTTGGCAGTTATCGTTAAATAAAAACTGCCAGTGAAAGAGTTGAGCTAGAGGAACATATTTGAAAGATTCCTGCACCAGTCAAACTCGCTTAGCCCCTTAATCCCTTACATTGGCAGTGGAATCCAAGAGACGTGTAGTAGTGCACAGAGGAGCTATAAACAAACAAAGCTTGAAGCTCTTGGCACCTTAAAAAAATTGCCTGTTTCTCATAAATACATTGCAATAAAACAATAGCTACTGAACATTGGTGGAGAAAGAAATCAGCCATGAAAAACTCAAAGTAGGTGGCCTTCCAATTGCGAGGAAAAAGCACCAAGAAAGGTTGAGATAAATCCTACAAATACCTTACAAGGTTTTTGAGGACTTACTAATAAAACACACTGGTAGAACACATGCAGAAAACTAAACTGGTTGATCGTTTGAATTGCAGAATATTTATTTTAGACACCGAGACACTCAAATCCCCTGCAATTTAAATAGCTTGCTTTGATTACCCCATTATACTACCACTGCCTTACCACCCTTTCTTAGCCTGTAATTGCTCACATTCTGCAACCTTTTTGCTACAGAATATGGGAAAGAATTAAATAAAATTAGATGTCACATTTTTAAAGTGCAGTGATGACAGCAAGGATTCATTCTCGTAATTAAGAACGTTTCACTGTGAATAGTTTGAGTATCCTGTTAAAAATGCAATGTGAAAAATTTTTGTGCTGACTTAATGATGCATATGCCTAAAACTGAAAAAGCAGCATTTGAAATTGTCAAGTTTTAGTGGATTGAAACTCTGCTACATTAAAAACGTTACACTCCTGTAAAATACAGACTGAGATAGGAATACTTTGTAAAATAGGTGGCAAATGGAAAAATTAAAGTTCTTCAGGTAGCCACTTTATATATGCAAAAGGTATTTATTGGTGGGAACAATGCTATTTTTCTATAACCATTCTTTTTAGTAGATTGAGTGGACAGGAGAGGAATTAGGAGAAAATTGTAGAAGGAGATGAAAAAAATTAAGCTGGTTAATACTGACTTTGCTTGTTATCTTTTGTAATGTTTTGCCTCTCTTGATTTAGCATCCCATACATTTCCCCTTCTGCCATCGGTGATTTAGGTCTGCTCTCGTGATGCTTTTAAACCATTTGTGAAATCTTACATTGCTGAACTAGTTAATACCAGTTGATGAACCTGTTGGAAAACTAGTTTATGAATTCTGTCTGGTTGTGAAATCTAATTCTGAATGCCTAGGATACATCTTCATCAGCCTAAAACTTTCATCCTGATGGGAATACTAGTTTGCCGTCTTTTTGCTCTCACTTTTGAAGTGAGATTGGCATGAGACAGAGAGGGTAACACAGATGAAGAACGGTGTTTAGCCAGGTGTTTTCAGTAAGTAGGCAAGGGTTAGAAGTAGTAGAAGAAGTAGAAGTAGACGACCAGATGTCACATCAGAGAGGGGGATTCTTTCTCATAATTTTAAGAAGCAGTAGAAGGAAAGGCTTTAGTGCATAGGATGGATATATCTGGGAGCATTGCAGGACTGTCTTAAAACCTCAAGTTACTTCCCTATGTTTAGTAAACTCTGCGTGGGGAAAGCCTTAGGTGTTGTGCTTGTGTAACTCACTTCATTTGTGTAAGCCAGTCCTTGGGTAAATGTTAGTAAAACGTATGCTGGTATGCCTGTGAGGTGAGGATTGCAAAATCATATCCCGTGAGACTGTGTACTACAGGCAGTCTTGTTAGCAATGGAATTTCATAAATCCCCCATCTCCAGGCTGCCCCTGGTGCCTTTGCATCCCAAGCGGCAGCATTTCCAGAGCACAGTACATCCTCCAGCATGGATTCTGCAGGGCAGGGGAGAGGCTTCCTTTGTGCACCCTCCTCCCCCCTGCCTCCTAATAGCGTGAGGGATATTTTTCTGCCTTTACAAAGCATGTCTGCTAAATCAGTGGCCTATCTGAACAGTTTGCGGGCTTACTTAAATCTGGAAGCAGCATACACAGCAGCATCATTTCTAAATCTGTGTAACTCTATACTGTGTGAACGTAGCAGTGAGGTCTGATAGCCTGGGATCTTCTGCACCACTAGAGGCGCCCAACATCTCATAATGCCATTTGATGGCACGTCTTGCAAGATACAGGATATAATTTTGGTTTTGTTGTTTTGAGAATGATCCCCGCAGAAGCCGGTACTGCTGGGGAGGTGTTAAGTAGCCACTACAAGAGATTGAAATCCTCTCAGGCAGTTCATGTGCAAGACAGGCAACAGAATACAGACACACCATAAAGTGTGATTAATATACCATAATGTATTAATCATGTGCCTCACTGCTATCATCTCTAGAGATCAGAGAAATTATGATTTGTTGTCTAAGTGTGAACTCAATAGATATTCCCTATTTATTTTGCAATACTCGGAAAGCCCTCAAGTCAGAATGATATTTTAATTGTATGTTTTCCATCCACATCCAAGGTTTGTTCACTGTTTTGCATTTGCTACGTCATAATTTTGTCCTAGAATTCATGGGGGACTTATTTTCACTTACATGAAGATCTCTTCATGCTGTTCTGTCGGTGAAAAGGAGACTTAAAGTGGGAGTAAATTACACTAATATCCAGTGCTGTTATATTGTCAGAGATGTAAAGCAGTATTATTGTAGTTGAATATTATGTCCATCTGCTCACTTCAGCTCTCAACAAAAAGAAATTCTCTCTGTAGCTAGAAAGGATACAGCAGGAAGTGGTGAGCAAACTAACTTAGATTAATGGAAGTGACAGTAGCTCTTTTTGTTACATGCCTGATTTAAGCCAGTAGAGGAGAACTTGGTACTATTAGCAGTTTTC
Source organism: Vanellus vanellus (assembly GCF_965231255.1). Classification (NCBI taxonomy): domain Eukaryota; kingdom Metazoa; phylum Chordata; class Aves; order Charadriiformes; family Charadriidae; genus Vanellus; species Vanellus vanellus. The sequence continues at coordinate 5,339,398 of NC_138919.1, forward strand.
TAAGCAGTCGTGTTCCCCGGGATGACCGTATTGCTACCTCAGTCTAGGTAAAGTCTTAATGAGTAAAAATTGTGGACAATAGAGAATGTATGCGAGTGCCTGCATATGCTGTCTAGCAGTATGAAAAAAAATTAATTATTACTGGTGAGCAGTGATGGTTTATTAAAAAGAAGTGCTTCCTTCAGAGAGATCTGATCACAGTGCATTTCCAGTTGGATTTCTTAAAACAAACAAACAAACAAACAACCCCCCCCAAACTCCCAACCCAACAAGAAACAAAGTTAATGGGAGGGACCTGTAATGTGTTTAAAGAAGCTATGATTTGATATTCAGGCACTGTATGATAACAGAAGAGCTCTTGAAATCCTCTTGGGATCTTCTTACCTGCTGGGTTTAATTTCAGAATCCGGTGCCGTCACTAAAGGACGAGGACGCTATTCTTTCAGTCTTTAATCTGTATACTCCACTGCACTGATTTTCATTGAAACCAGCAATACCTTTCGTTTCATGAAGGATTACTTTATGAGGCGCTCTTAAAATTTCTTATCTTGATGTTTGGTAGTGCCGAGTGATCAGTATTTCTTTTATGAATAATATCTTTTAGTATAAATATTTGAATTAAATTTAGTATGAATTATTATGAATAACACAGCATCAAAAGCAATCAATAATACTGTAGTATTTGACATTCTGGATTTCCTTTACCATATAAAAGCCTTCTCTGTGCATGTGGAGTTACATTATCAGTTTAAAAATATAAATACATAAATTATTGTTTTAAATATGTTATCTTATGTCTTTTGTCCTACATTTAATTTCAGAAGCTCATTGCTAGGTGAGCATGTTATGGTTTTGACAAATTCAAGTTAAATTCTTAGAGCAAGTGTGTGACATAACCGTCTATGGTGCTGGAAGTTTCAAAAGCCAGCTTCACAAATGAGTTTTACAACAATTGTGTGAACTCAGAAGTCAGTGGTTGGTTCTGGGTTTTATGGAAAGAAATAATTTAAGAATATGTTCTGGCTGAGTTAATATTGAGCTTTGGAAGGGGAGGAAATTAAATGCTTTTGTGATACTTGTAAAAAGTAAAAATGGCAATGTATGGAAAGTAGATGGTTATGCAAATGAGAAATTTGAGAAGGCTTGTAGAAAGGTTGCAATAAATGAAATATAGGAAGACAAATTTTCCTCGTATGGACCAGCAGCAGTTCTGGCCATGTAAAGTTGTACAACATCTATCACAGCAAAGTTATAGTCATTTGATGAGGACTCCTAGATATTGCCATAATATTAATAGCATTATGCCACTATTTTGATCATACGTATGATACTTAATAAATTAATTTCATACAAACCGTGCCCCCAAGAATAAACACAGGTCTATACCATTCTGTTTCTGTCCTGTGCCTAATGGAAAAAGGATTAACCTCATTATCTCTGATTCAAGATACAAATGCACAAGTGTTCGGGGTCATTACCACAACTCAAACTGTTTGTCTCCTTAAAGTGTAGCCTTAAACATGTGCAGAACAGACACTGCAGAAAAGACTCTCTTCTGGTACGAAGGAAGTGACAGTCTGGAAAAAAGCTGTGTTTACAGTCTCTTCACTACACCTGTGTTTTTTGAGCCTAAAACACAAGCAAAGTAAGTATACATTGGTGACGCTTGCTTTTGGATAGAGAATAGGTTTTGTAGACTATTGATCTTATTTCAGAAAGAGAACAGTCATTGAATTTGTGTAGAGACCAAGGCTCTGCTATGGATCATAGAATCATAGAACGGTTTAGGTTGGAAAGGACCTTGAAGATCATCGAGTTCCAACCCCCCTGCCATAGGCAGGGACACCTCCCGCTAGACCAGGTTGCCCAAGGCCACATCCAGCCTGGCCTTGAACACCTCCAGGGATGGGGCATCAACAACCTCTCTGGGCAACCTGTTGCAGTGCCTTACCACTCTTAAAGTGAAAAACTTCTTCCTAATGTTCAATCTGAACCTGCCCTCTTCCAGTTTAAAGCCATTCCCCCTCATCCTCTCACTACATGCCCTAGTAAAAAGTCCTCCCCTGTGGAATTCATTCCAAAAATCAGGTAGACTACATGCGTACACCAAATACATAGGGTAAGGTGCAGAGAGGGCTGCTTTTGAGGTGACAGTGAAGCAGACGTCTGATGCTTGCTGCTGAAAAGATGGAACTGCTGCAGCAATTTTGGTGAATGTGAAAATGTATTGATGCCATTTACACAGCCCTGTAATTCTACAGAATCAATAGACACAGAAAAGAGTAGCAAGGAAAATGTTTCTGATTCTAGTACTTTCTTGTAATCCAGCAGTGATCACTAATGGGTTTACACCTGGCAAAGGTGGACAATGTTGAATTAAGATGTAATTTGTAGCTGCCTTTTTTGTTGAAGGGCTCACAAAACAAAAGGTTCTGAATTGGTCAGCAAAGTTAGGCTTTTTCTTCAGATGAGTGGCAAAAACCAAAAAGGTACCAAAGCAAGAAGTAAGGTGAAGGGGGATTGCATTGAGGAGCCTGGCCACGCGAGCTCACTTGACTGTACCATTCAGTACATGCATTGAAGCACATATAGACTATATTATTTGAGTCTCTGATCTTTGACTTTTGGTAACCATGGCCAAATAAAAATAAAAGTGAATTCACACACAGCTGATGTGCAGCACAGCAGCTGTAATAGTGCTCTTGCTCCTTTTGGTCCGTGCTTTCTCTTGGTGTCAGTGTGAAATTAAGATCTCAAAACTAGCATATTGAAAGAAGAAAGTGAGATGGAAAGAGCAATTCCTTTCGTTATTTTATTTGCTAATTGGGCTTAATTTCCAGCATAGCTATTTTGGTCCATTAATTTCTGGCTTCATGCTACCCTTGTTTACCAGAAATTATCTCAATACAGCTGTTTGGTTTTCTGAGTGGGCATTTTTGGTTTGGACTAATTCAGTCTTTCTCCAGCTTTTCTTGACTTCAGTAAAATGGTTTTATGCATCACCCTGAACTTTTGTTTCCTTCGATAGCTAAAGTAGATTTCTTTGTCAAAAAGGAGCTATAGAAAACAGTAGTAGTGTTGTCTTTATTTCTCTGTCACATACTTTCTCTTTTAATTTGTTCTTTTTTGCTCTTTTTTTTTTTTTTTTTTAAATGAGCCCCAGGAAACAGGAGCAAAAGCAATATAAAAAGAAAAGTCAGTTCAGGAATATACGAACCTTACTTTATATTCCAACACAAATTTTAGCACCCTGCTTAAGAAAAAATGTGGAGGAAGATTAAATTTACTGTGTATGCTTAAACATACCACCCTTTTTAACTGAAGCAGTTGTGTGGAGAGCTTAGGTGTTTGGTAAGCAAGCATTTGCATGCCTGCAAAATGATGGTGGGGGGAGAGGAAACACCCTACATCTTAATCACGTATACAGAAATGAAAACGGGTAGTGAGAAGAGAGATAACTTTGTGAGGTTTAAAAGTAGCAAGAAGCTGAAGGTCTACTAAAGCAATAGATTTATCTTCTTGTCCAGAGATTTACGTTGTTTTTAATAGAAAGACTTGTGACGTATTTCCATGACTAGTGATGCTATTATAACATAAAATTCAGCGGTCGTGTAAAAGAGCAGAACATCATTGTCCACAGATTCCAGATTAGAAGTTGTAGGGAAAATACAGATCTCTAAAAATCTACATTTTATCTTGTATAATGTTCACTAAAGCTTACAGCAGGCTTAATCAGTTAAACATGAATTAATGATGGCTATCAAACAAGAAATAATGAATTCCAAATAAATACTTATTGCATAATTGAAGTCACAAGAATTTTCTATGAATAAAATATATTTTTATTTACAATGCATAAATTCAGTTGTGACACTGTTGGCCATAAACAGCTTTCTGATGGCAGTATTGATGAGCTATGTTAAATTAGTAATAGCTTGAATACATTTCTTAATTATGTCACCAACTTTACATGCTGGAATGTTTTTTAAAATGAATTGGGTGCCATTTATTTTATCTGCACTAGAAGAAGAAAATTGTTTTTATTTTTAAACTGCGATATACACTCAAGAGCCTCAGTTAACGATAGAATGTTTCAGATTAGTCTTTTTGTGTGTATATATGCAGGGGATATTATACAGTTTACTTCTACTTTGCCAAAGATAATTCAGATAATTTTGTCATCGATGCAACAATTAGTATAGATTCACATGTGTTGTCAAAAACACTAATATGCTACTCTAGACTTTCTTGAAGAGCAAGACAGAATATACCAGAGGGTAGCATGCATGTTGCAGTATTAACAGAAAAAGTCTTTAAGTTTTAAAAACAAAAAAACCAAAAAAGCTAAAAGTATAATTTGGGGATACTCAGGGTTCATTCTGGAGTCAGCAAAGTCATCCTGTGCAGCTGTGACTGTCAATTCTCTGGAAATATTCAGCATTAAGAAAAGGGAAGGCTGAGAAGAACAGCAGCTTTGCTGTGTACAGGTTTCCATGAGATCAGGTTATGCCGTTTAACGAGAGAGATGATTTCCAGACCTAGACATACTTTGTGACTGACTTAGCGTGGGATCTTTGTAAACCACATCTTCTTTTTTGCACCTATTCATAAAATGAAAATAACTCTTACCTACACAGCTGGGACGGTGTGAGGTTTATATACTGTTTTTAATCCATCAATCTGAGCAATCCTCAGTCACTGCAGCGTTAGTTTTTGAATGATGATTGGAGTGCTTTCACTTGAATTAGCATCTCACATTTCAATAAAAAACACGGATGGGAAATTTGTTTTTTAATGTACCTTGAGCATAAACCACACTCTGCTTTGGAAGAAGTGTTATCACTACTGCTATCCTGATCTGAAAGCCTTAGTTATGGACCATAGTAAAATCCTTCTTGAAAAGAGCTCTGAAAAAGAAACGGGTAAATAGAAAAGGAAGGAAGTGCAAGGGCATGATAGGCAGAAGTCTTAATGTGTCAGCAATCTTATGTTTTGCTCTCCTTTTTTTCCTCAGCAAATGGGAACTTTAAGGAGGTAATTATAGAACAAACAATGAGCCCTGTAGTAGGAGCCACTGCTAAGTGAGAAGAACAAAATGGTAAGTGTTCAAAGAAGTTTGTTTAAAAATGTTACTGAGGTGGGTAAAAGAAGGCTGTAGGAGTGTGAGGCAAAGTGCAACAGATGGGAAACAAAGAGAGGCTGGGATCATGTGAGCAAGCGGCAGGGTTAGAGAAGTGTAAAGAGAACTTGTATTTGAGACAAAAGCATCTGATGGGGCAACCAACTTGAAGAATATAGACTAGATCTTATGTCAATCTACAACAGTATCAACCTATGGGTGACAGAGGGGATGTGCATAAGCCTTTGTGAGCCCTGAGGAATTGGTGATGTCCTGAACTTCCTAACTGAAGTGGATAAACAAAGGGGAAAATTAACGCAAGGATTAATTTTCCATATTGCCCTCTTGGCACTCAGAAAATTTCTGAAGTATGAAACCATGTCAGAAAAAATATTTGAATGAAGGGCAGAATGATCCATGTACACAATCACTGTTTTCTGATCAATGGTAGTACATCCACTTGTGGAGTGGTGTCTGATGCTCCGTCGGGCTGCATGCTTCTCTTAACAAGCTCAAGTGAATTCACTGCACTTGCACTAAATCCAAATGGGTTCGTGCTGGAAGAAGTGCTTGTGATTTCTGAGAATTGTGACCATCTCTCTTGAAAACTCAAGCAGTAGAGAACCCTGTATAGAAATGCTGAAATGCTTCAAGTCACAGTTCTGCCTTTGGTCTGTCAAGGAGTTTCCAGATCTGGTCTAAGGAATAAATGCTCTTGAGAAGTGATAAAATTCTTAATCTTGCACATTTAAAATTTACCAGGGAGAAAGTGTAAGAAACCTGCTACGAAGGGTAGTGTGTTAGCATAGATTGTATCTCCACAGTTGGGTTTTTTTCCTTTTTTGTGTTTCATAAATGTTTTTAAAGGCATGAATATAAATAATATACCTTACCTGCTTCATCTTTACTTTATGTTCCACTAAGAGAAGTTCAAAAAGATAAAATTGAGAGTGGTTTTTTTGCTTGGAAGAATGACAAATCAGAACAAGGTTTACAGTGCTGCTTAAATTCCTGATCCAGCTAGTCTTGGATTCTGTTTCTGACAGAGACCAGTGCTAGGTGCCCAAGAGGAAGATTACAGAGCTTTCCTCTCAATAGTTCTAGTAAAATCTGTTTTCTGAATAAATACTTCCAACAATAGACCCAAATAACATGCAGAAACAGCTTCATTTTTGTCATAAGATTTGCAACATTTAGGTCATACTTAGACCGTGGACAAATAAACAGTAAGTTTTTCACTTTATTGCCCCTATTTCATCAGTAGCAGAGGTCAGAACAATTACAGTGTGTCTCATAAAACTGTCTGCCTCCCTACTCTGCAACTTGATTATTCCATATAAATTTTCAACTGAAACAGTAAAATCTGCAATATTTATACTATGACATGAAGCTGCAACAACGTGAAACCTCTCTGTTCACATATGCTATGTTTGTCCACAAAAGAATTGAGATTTTGAGTTGGTTTGCTCTTTACAGTCTGTAAGAAAATAACACAGATTTTACCCTTCATGAAAGCATTTTACTGTAGCGTGTTATTTTACAGTTACATAATATTTTGGTCTTATACCCATGTGAAAGAATCATTAAAAGAAAACGTAGAGATATCTGTGGGTTAGATTTTGAGGAGAAAAATGACACCACAGAAAATATTCTTCAGAAGAACTTAGCAAGAACACCACTATTTTAGAACTTGAAAAGAGAAAACTTTTACATCCTTGTGGCAGTGCCAGTTGTGTTCTCTTTTTCAAATGTTGTCAAAAATTATAAAGCATAAAAGCTTTCAAGCACTGAAGATTAATCCTCCCTCCCAGAAAGATATAGATTGTAGTCAAATTCTATAAACCTCCTTTTGCTTCCAGCTACATATTTTTAAGTGTAATTCTGAGGCAATATCAAAGCAGATGGTGCAACAGCAGCATTGAAAAAGCATTTGGTGTATTGTAAGTGTCAGGTTAGAATTCACAACCTGATGAATTGCCCGCAAGTTCAGTGCTAAAATGGTGCCATTTCTGTTTTAAAATAACTAAGTTAGAAACTATTTTCAGAACTAGAATTAAAGTAAAAAAGAAAATAAATAACCCATATGTCCCTGTTGTTTTTAAATATTTAAGTGTCAACTGGAATTGCGAAAGCGACGGTTATGCGTATTGTATTGCTATAAAGCTTTCCATTTTGCGAGAATTTCCATGCTGTGTGAACAGTGTTTTTGAAGACCTTTGCAGCTGGTATTGTCAGCATATACAGTAGACTGGAGCTTTACGTAATACTTCAGGAGCAAACACACTTGTCTTTGAAAAAAACTTTGTCTTAAAGGTAGCAAGTTTTCAACAACATCACTGGCTGGAATCGGGGAAACTGTCCTCAGGTGATGGATAAAAATTGACCTTCCTAACTACGGGTAATGCTAAGTGCTGAAGCCATTAAAGTTCAGTTTCCTCACAACTATAAGGCTACATGATGCTATTTTATATTTCTATTCAGGAAAAAAGATTAGTATTTCTTTCATACTCTGGAGGAGCCAGCTCCCATTTAGCTGGCAATTCTCACAAAGAAATGTGAGGTTTCATACCCCTATTTCAGTACCAGAGGATTCATGGACCTTCATTTAGAAGCTACAAAAACAGAGGGCTGTAAGAAACTCTGGAATAAGAAGTTTCCAGAGAATAAGAAACTGCTTATTCCAGAGTTTCTCTGCTCTCCTTGTTACAGAGAGAATTCCCCCGCTGGCAGATCGGTGGCAAAAGACCTGTGCGAATTTGCCATCTGACAGCATCGGTTACCTTGTCAATGATAATGCAGCTAGGAAGCGTCTTTGGGAGGAGAGCCAAACATTGATTTGTTTCTGGAGCTATGCTGGTTCATTGGCAGCCCTGTGGGCTTTGAGAAACTTGGAAATGCAAAGCATAGCGTGCTTCTAAATGTGCTGCCATGCTGGAACAGATGCTTTTGTGATGGCAACCAATACGCTGTGACACTTGTGTGTTCAACGCTGGTGTCGCTGGTCTCCGTGGGGTGGTAGTAATGAGAGCACATGGATCCTTAGGCTGACTTTACTGAATTACTTTGATATTTCACTTCTGCCTTTGCTTCTCCCCTGTACTGATAACTCTTTGAGGGCTTAGCTGCAGGTTTTATCTTTTATTACTCAGATTCTGACTTGGAGATATGCTTTGAGAGAGGAAGACATCTACTTCTGTTGCTTTGGACACAGTTATCAGCAGGCTGGGGCATCGCTTACGCAAAGCCACATTCAGTAATAAAACCTCCAAATCACTAATGTGAGTTTGGTGCATCTTTGGTGTAAAGTGGAAAGGCGGTGCCGTTGCGAGTCATCAGGTGTATCACAGAGAGAGGCAATGAGACTAGCTCCTTCAGCGGAGAATATGAGAAGCTTCTGCTGTAAGGTTTTGTATGGTTTCCAATATGTTGACCCACGGAGAAGTCAGCTGCTTCTCAAGAGACTATAAAAATGAGATGCCTAGCTAGAAGTGTTCCACTGTATGACAGGTTTATGGCTATAAACATACTACATGGGGCACATTGTTTGAAAGAGATCCGAAATGCCATTCTGAAAAAGAATCAAATTCTGAAGTGAGAAAAAGGCAAAAGGGGGGGAGGGGGGGTGTCATGACACCTCTCTGTACAGGAGCGAGTGTTTTTCATCTACCAGGAAGCACAGCTGATGTTTAATCAAAACTTCAGTGAATTTAATATACACTGTAGGTATTTTAGTACCTGTAACCTTATTTCTTGCTTGGTTTCTTGAAAGGAAAATAACCTCTCCTAGGATTTGTTTTTAATGAAATGTAGGTAATGTGTTTTCTGAGCTTATGAGGGTGATGCTGTGAGGCTGCTCTGGGAAGAAGTGTGGGGAGTCCTTTCACATCTGTCCTTTAAAGACGCTAGTCCTGCGTATTCACCCTGCGAGCGGGTGCCTTTGTCTGGGTCAGTGTTGCTGCCAGGCTCTGCTGGGCTCCAAGGGAGCGGAGAGAGGCTCTCGGGTTGAGACAGTGGCATGTAGTAGAGCATGTGTTACCCCCCAAAATGCTAATGGGGGGGTAGGAAAACCTTGTTATTTTTTCCTCTTTCCTCTGGGATAAGTCAATACTTTTCTAATTAATTAAATGTGGCCTTAGCAGCAAAACTTGAAAATTATCTGTATCTTTATTTATCTTCTTCAGAGCTCAGTATTTAAATTACCAGTAGTGCTAAGCAAAGAGTTAACAAAGGAGATGTTTGTAGATGCTTTACATATTTGCACCTAAAGCGTGGCAGATTTCTGTAGTTCAAACTGGCACCCAGGTATGGAGGGTTTGGCTGACTTTAGCTGTAAATGGGTTGAGTGAGGTACCCAGACCCAGTATCATAGGATTTGCAGTCCAAATCCCTTTTTTGGCTTCAGGAGTTAAAGCAGAAATGAGTATTGTTAACTAATATGCAACTGTGAGCTAAAAAGAGGTTTGCATATTTGTACAGGAAAGAAGACTTTCTTTTTTGCAGTGAGACTTGACCTGAGACTACCAAGGAAAGTTGTTAAGGTCTTTCTGTTATAGGATGAATGATCAAGTACTGTGATGTGGGATTTGTTTACTTTTAGCTTTTATAGCTGTAATTTTTATGGAATTCTGATGTTCTAACCTTTCCTGGCCTTCTGAGGATAATGTTGAAAAAAAAACCAACCCAGCATTTACAAAAAGCCTGCAAATGTCCAAGTGAACGAAGTGATTCTTCAACTGATACGGAAATGAATAACAGTTTGGGGATGTTTAGGCAGGGGGTCTATAGTTATTTCCCCCCCACACTTTAGGTATGTTTGTGGTAACAGAAAAGTTGCTGTCTGATAGCTGACAGGCGGGTTGATGCAGAATGAGTGGGCAGAACTGATACCCTACTCTAGAAAATCTGGCTGGTGTTAATTATCAGCAGTGGCATGACCACAGTCAAAGCGGGGAGCGAACAAACCAATTAACCTTGATACTCTTCTGCTATCTGAAGGTCCTGGAATGGGACACAGCTGCTTGTTGTGCTCATTCATGTCTTGCAGCTGCTTTCTGGTGAAAGGGGTCACTTTTTTTTTTTTTTTTCCAGCTGTTAAAAAGGAAAAAAAGAAGTGAGGATAATGCCCTTATTATTCTCAGTTGTGACACGCTGTATTATTTCTTTGGATGTATTATTTTTCAGATGATGATACTAAGTGGTATCTAAATACAGGTTGATTCTGTAGTCCAAAATCAAGGAAAGACAATGCTTCCTAATACACTGGCCCTACCACAAGCTGAAAATATCGAGAAGGCTTCACGTAACTTCTCTACACCAAGTGTCTCGTACCGCTTATGTGCTCGGGGTTAGTTGCCTTGGAAACAAGTGACTGTGCACATGCAGCACAAAGAGGGTCCGCAGTTTGTGGACGTGGCCCTTGGGGGCCCCATTACAGAATTTCTTATGTTTAGAAATACTTTGTAACAAGGCCCCTGGTGTCACTTATTAGCAGTAAAGTGTACAGCAGCCTTCATCAGCATCAACTACCAATTTGTTTCTTATGGAAATGAATCCACATTGATGGTGTATAAGATTTTTTGGAGATTTTATGCTGGAACAGAATTCTCACTTGCTCTTTTTATGCTGCCACTTGACACTCACTTCTCTAATTTGCGTGCTTTTCTACTCGTTATATTGATTTCAGCCTTCTCGGTAAAATGAAGTAACAATTTGCAAAGGGGGAGGTGGGCAGAGACAGAGGAAATAAACTTGTATAGCGGCATTTTTTCTGCACCATGATCTGCCTTAAATTACAGCTTTGGAGTGAAGCAATTTTAATCTTCACTGTCTGACTAATCTGCTTGCTTTTTTGGAAGAGTGTTTGGCCTTCATCTTTAGTAAATATTGTTTTGATTTCCTTTAAAATGCAAACTAAAATATTAAGTTTTGAGGGAATGCCATAGAAATGAATGTATGCCTATTTGATTTTTTTTCTATTATCACATAGGAAGTACAGAGATGAATAAGATATTTAAAAGGCTATAAACTAGCCAGATATCTGATTTAAAAACAATTTCAGTTACAAGGCAAGTTCTGGACAAAAAGCTCAGGTTTACGGGTGCAGAAGAGTCTTTGTTTTGGGTTTTTTGTGGGATTTTTGTGCTTGGGGGGAGTGCTGGATTGGTTTATTCTGCTGGAATTATTGCTTCATTATCCTGCAAGTATTGCAATGATACCCGTAAATTGTGGTGAAATAATTGCTGCGGACTGAATCAGCAAGTAAAAGGAAGTAAGGGAAAGGGAAATAAATGCAGGTACCACGATTGTTCCCTCTCCCAAAGGGAAAGAACAAGCAGCAATTGAGAATAATTTATTGGAATCATGGGAAGTCAGTGAAGAGAATTATCTTAGTGGGAAGGGGGACATCAGATACGTCTTCCTTGCTTTACAGTAGTCTTGTCAGAAGCTGGAGCGTGCTGTGAACCAGAGGTTCAGGCTTGTCTCAGCTCACCTGTCAAGCTCCAGATGGAAGCCCAGGAGCTACCGTTGTTCACGATCACTTACATCTTCTTCCCCAGAACCCAGACTCAGAGAATAGAAGCATGGCTGGTGAAGGCTGTAGCATCCAATTTTGGAGATGGAGTCATCCTAGGTGCTGCTGTAGCAGCTTCCACTGTGGCTATACCCCTCTAAGGGCTGGAGGGCTTATCAAGCAGCAGCTTGAACCAACTAACACCTCTGCTGTGTCACGGACTGGAGAGCGCAATGAACAGAGGTTGTGGGTTCTGTGGTGTCTTTTTGTCCCCATCCCCTCCACGGTGGAAAGGCATGGATTTCTCCTCAGGTCTGACATCCTGCTCTGCCGGTGAAAGAAGGAGAAAAGAGGGAAAGAGTGAAGGGCATTTCACTGTTCATGTTGAGTAGGCTGGTTTCTTTCACTGACAGTTGTGAGGCAGCTGAAGGTAGGGGCTAAAGACTACTGGAGGAACCAGACAAATATGAGAATTTAATTTTAAACCCAAAGATCTTTTGCTATTACCTTTTAATTAAAAATCCCAGAAAACGCAGGCTTGAAAACCTGAAAGAAGCGAGAAGCATATACTCAATAGATGGCCTTTTCAAGCAATCACAGTTCTGAGGTCTTTAGAAGCCTCTTTGCTTCAGGGTTGAATTCCTATAATCTAAGCTGTGCACAGACTACTATATACCAAGACCAGTATCTTTTGGGTAAACTGCTTTCTTGTCATTAAGACTTGACATTTCTGTTCATTGTGGCTGCCTCACTGCAATAAACTTTCCCTGGAGGATATACAAACTCTATTTTCAGACATGAATACCAGGAAGGGGCTGCATATGAAATAAGGAGATGAAATTATTCTTGTTCACAGAAGATGACTGGAGAGGAACACAAGTTACTGACATATGCTACACATTTTCAGACAGGAGGGAATATAGAAATCAGAGAAACAAGATGGACTGTTAGGTTTTTGCTCTCGTGTAATCCCTCACTGATGTGGGTTCATTTTCCTACGGAAAATTCTCTTAGGTTTTGTGCAGTCAAGTTTTAAATGTCTCCAGTGATAGAGCATTTGACACTTTCATTGTGAATTGTACTGGAGCCAGTACATTTCACCAGTAGGTAGTCTCCTAATATTCTATCAAAAAAAAAGAAAAAAAGAAAAAAAGAAAAAGTTTCCCTGTGGAGAAATACTAATGAAATACTGCCACTGCAGAAACCGAGCCTATAAAGATCCTGCAAGAAAAACGAATGGCAAAACTCCAGAGACAGAAAAAAGATTAAATTCAAAATGGAAAACAATGGAAGAGAGTCATTTAATGAGAACGAATCTGAATTGCTCGAACTTCATTGTGTAAAAGGTCTCTATTTCTGAAACCTGTTTTTCTTCCACTGTCATCTCTAAATTACAGTGAAAATCTCTTGAATACCTTACATCATATATAATCGGATTTCATTCATTGTTGCTTGTGATACTCTCATCATTAAAATTGTTACTTTTTTTAGATACACGCATGTTTTTAATATTAAGAACCCCTGTGAACTGCAAGCTGTAAGTTGTAATTTGCTTTTTTTACTTCCACTTGAATGAGAATGTGCATAATTATCACCCCAAATTCCCACACTAAAAAAACCCAGGACCAGTAAACACCACCACCACCAAGAATTCTTCAAATTGCCTTTCTGGACGAGAAGAGTTAGGTAGGTTATCAGTGTGATTTCACACTGCCCTCTAACCTTTCCTCATTTATTCTAATTACCTCTAAGTTGTAGTTACGTTTTTATCTATACCCTACAGTTGTCAGGGATGTTGAAGCTATATTTGCTTTCCCATGGCCATATCCTTTATCCTGGCTACTGGGAACACAAAGTGGGTATTTTGTTTCTCTGCCCAGTAGAGATTACTTTTGTATGAGAGGAAGCAAAATAATCAAGTTTCTCCCTTTTTATGCTTGGATCTTGCACACAGTGTCTCAGGGAATTCTCTCTCCAAGTTATTTAGAACACAGCAAGCTGTTGTTATTTAAATAAAAACACCATAAGAATTTTCCTTCTTACTTTTCTTTTTAAAACTCTTAAGAGTTTAGAGCTTGGATGAATTTTATTCATTAATAATTTCAAAATAATGATAATGTTGGTTTAATTTTTCATTGATGTTTGCTAAACTAAGGAAGAGCTGAAGAGATTACAATCTCTAAGTTATTTGAAATACATTTTCAGTTAGTCTTCATTACCTCAGAGTAACTCTTCATAATGGCGTGGTAAGAAAACTGTGCTCTGAGGAAGGTAGAGTTCAGAAGTGGCAATAACTGCTCATGCTGTGCATAATGTTCTCTCAATTAGCAATCCTTGTAAGTTTTCATCTAATATAGAATATCATATTAATTGAGAGAGGATTGTCCCATGAACCACTTAGCTATAGTAAAACTTTATGCGTTCTTCTGCATTAACTGTTTCTCTCAGTACTGACTGAAGCCTGCTCGTCTAAAAATGTCAAAAAAAGGTGTAAGGGGGAGCACTGTGGACTGTAGTGTCAAAGTGGAAATCCTGACATTTCCCACTGACTGCTGGCTGTCTGAACATTTTGCTTTTGTACACACAGAAATGCCTTCACAGGGCTGAGCATCTTGGAGAGTGAGGAAGCCAGATCTGAATGGAGCAGATGTTTCTCCAGCTGAGCCTCCTAAAGGACTCCTCCTGGGTGATATCACCAGTGTACGTGTCCACTCTCCCTATCACTTACTACTTAAAAAAAATCAAAATGGATGCTGTTTTCTTTAAAAACATGATAGGAAGTGTCTTCAGTGACTCCTCCTTTTTATGTTGTAGCATTAGAATAAATTTACCCTAAGTGCAGGATGTCTGAAAATTTGCATTTATAAAAACTCAGGCTTTTGTAATAAGCATAGTCTTACTACCCAAAGCTATGATATTGCACATTGAGAATCAAAGTGAATCAAGTGAATGACAGTGTCCAGCAAAATTAGAGCAAGCATACCTCATCCTGCCAAACCTCCCTGGCTTCTGAAAATGTAGTGAGACGGAAAGGACTTAGATATGTATCATAATAAACTGCTTTTCCTGAAAATACATTTAGGTTGGTAGAGATGGAAACAAACAAACAAATGAAAACACTTGAGTGCTTTTTCCACATGCTTCAGATATCTGTGGTAGAACTTAGAAGGCTCAGAAGGGATGTCTGAACCAGAGGTGTACCATTTAGTGTGATCTGCCAGCTTGGTAATTGAAGACTGACTATTCCCATCCTCTGTTTGCTTCCTTTCAAATTCTGCACAAAGCCAGTTATGACTGTTGTTTATATTGAGGCACAGTGGTCTCTCTTGAAATAATTCCTTCTTTTCAAAGATGCTAAGTGAACAAGTCAACACTGTCTGACCCAGGTGTATGAAGGGCTCCAGTTATAAAAGGAGGGGTAGATGCTTCAGTTGTAACTCACTTGTTTGGTTACCAGCCTCCTTGGAGCCTGTGCTTCAAAATCAGCACACCCATCAGTGCAGTTTTTCTAGACTGTCTGTTGCCACAAGAGTCTTGATCCAGCTTTGGTACTTGGGGGGACAATGTACTGTCAACACTGTCTTTGGTTATCTGATTCTTCCACTCATTGTCTCCTGAAGGAACCTCGCCTTTCTCTCCTACAAATGACACGCAGTGTTTATAATGCCAGTAATGTTGGGAATCCTCACACAGACAAGTCACTAGCTTCATTCCGTGTAGCTCAAAATAGGTCTAAATCAAAGTGATGTTTGAATTGCCAGTGAGAGCCTGACTTTGCTCGGCTTTCAATGCTACTAACATCAGTGAAGCTCAATCAGTGTTAGCAGTGGTGGGAAAATGATGAAAAAAGTCCCCTAGTGACTTAGGTCTCCTGAGATATCTGTTGCCCTGGGCAGAGCAGCTGCTTGTGCAGTGTGCTCCTCTCCTGCATCTTGTTTGCTCCTGATCGTTAGTGGTGGCTGGAAGACTCTTGGCCAGGTCTTTTGCAGGTGCTGTGTGTGAGGGCTGATTTAAGCCTGTTTCAGGGATAGACCATTAACTGTGCCCCTCAAATTCGCGTTTCTGCAGCCCTGCCTGGCTCTCCCCTTTGAAACAGCACTTCACAATTGGCTCATGTTTGGGTGATAGTGATCAACTCACTTTAGCTGTCAGTCTTTTAATTAAAAATATGAAAAAGAGGTTCATTGAATAATTCTGGCTTCCCTATGCATGTTAAACCCCTAAGTTTTAATATAAGAAAATATGTGGGCATAGGGAGTGATTGAAGCACTAAAAGTGCGGACTGGTGAAAAAGAATAGATCATGGTTACAAAATAAAAATGGCAAGGTATACTTTTAAAACAGATAATATTATTGGGGTAAAGTTATGTATTTCGATTCTTTGACCTTTGAAAGTAATACAGTGAAATATTCTAACATAAATTCCTATTTTTCTTTTTAAACATTTATTTTTTAGAGCCCTATAAAAATAGCACTCTCCTTTTCGGAAAGGATGTGGTATAATCACGGATGTTTGTAGTTACGATTAAGGTACATGTTGTACTTGCTGCCAATTAGTTTAATTGATGTGAAAGCCTGAGTATATCTTAAGGGGACAGGATTTCCCTACCTGAATTGAGCCTTCTTCAAAGACCAGCCAAAATAGTGTGCGTGGAAGGGGGAAGGAGGACCAGTACAACAGGAGTACCACAGAAAGCCTCTGTCTCTAATAGCACCTGAACCAGGACAGAAGTGGATCTTGGGGTAGCAGTTGACACCAGGGAGCTAGAAACCAGCTTCATCATCTTGAATTTCTTTTAAATTTTTTTTTTTTTAATCTAATATGCTATTTGACCTCACCTCTTCCCCTAATAGGGACAAGCTTTGCATCAGAATTTTGACTCAAACGTTTAAGCTTAGTATAATTTAAATTGAATGCAGCGTGGGCCCTGATTCAGGCCAGTTTCTGTTTCTCCTGATGTCACTGCAGTGTCGGAGAAAGGAGAGGACCGTGACAGTTTAACCTGTTATGTAATAGCTGCTGCTTTGAATACTTTTTTTTGGCAAATATAGGAGTAGCTGAGATGTGATTCACTCCTATATGATTGTAAACACAGCTTGCTTGGCTTCTAGATAGTTGAAGCTGTCAGTTTAGCTTTTCTTGATATAAAGGAAGGGTTAATTTGGGGAAAATTCATTTCCCCTCAAGCTTCTCTCAAGTGAGCTGCGTTCAGAGGTATATATGCATACTGCTGCCTAAGTTCCTGCTGTGTTGTGCTTTCAAGTACGGATCCAAGTTTAGGAGAAGAGTCGCACTGCCAAGACTGACAGGCTGCAGCCAGGTGCCAGCTCTGCAGCTTGTATCCTCCCCGTGCAGGGCTCTGTGGAGCTGCGCTGGCATCAGTGCTGAAAAGAACCTCTTAGCTTCAAATTTTGGCTAGGGTGAAGATTTTTGCAGCAGCTGCCAAGCAAAGCAGAGCAAGAATAGAAGAAGTTAGGAAATCATGACCAGCAAACAGATGGGGGAGGAGAAAGGGGAATTTCATGCTCTGATGGCTCATTTGGCCATCTTCGTTTTGGACTACTCTATGGTACCGTGTCTGTGTTTCCCCACTCCTGGCTTGAAGTGCACGTATTTAAAATGCACTCCTGTTTAAAAAAAAGGGAGACAGGAGAAAGAAAGGAGGGGAAAATGAATTGCTTTAAAGAAATTCAAATATTTGAAATTGTAAAATGCCAGAGAGTGACCAAGTGTTGCTTCCTTGCAGTATCAGATGATTCCTCTAGGCAGTGACATTTTAGGTTCTCTGGTTTTATTTCTGTTTGGCTCAGTTCCACTTGAGACTGTAACCCTTTAGGAATTCTGTCTAGTAAACTCCCGTTCAAACCACTGGGGATTTCAACAATCTGTTGGCACAGTCTTTTACCGTGTTTTTGAGTTATTTATAGATTAGATCTTGCATCACTGAAATATTTCTGCCATATTGTTCAAGATAAAGCCAGTAAATTCAATATGCCACTGTGTAGCCCCTGACTTGCCTCCAAGGCCTTGTTTTTCACAGAGTAAAAAAACACTTTATAGAAGAGTGGGAGCTGTCTGCCTGTGAAATGGGCTTGAATAATAACACCGGGCTCTCAGCTGAAATTTTATACTCTAGATGAATCATCAAGTGCTCATTAAACATCTATCTACTGTAGGAATAGATAACAAATCTTCCTCTTGATGTTACCCTTAGGATCTGGACAAAAAATAATTTTATATTGGAACGTGAAAATGGCAAACTTGACCAAACCATCAGCAGTAGTTTCCCTTCCATTTGATTCTAACCTGAGAAACACTCGCCTTTTGATGTTATAACAACGCTAACATAAAAACACTCATTATCCTTAGAAGACCTCGTAGTGAAGCACCGAAAGGGCTATGTCACATTCCAGCATCCTTATACAAACTGTCTTTTGGCTCCGATATCAAAAGAGCATCTCTTCACGTCAAAATACTAAAGGGCATCAGGTCACATCGTGAAATCAAAGAAAACAGACAGCCTTTTTTAATACCCTCTTTATTTCAGTTTGCATCTTTGTCCTGTAAACTGAATTTTGTGGCAAGAGGGAAGCATTTTGAATAAGAAATAGATATGAAGACTGTGATTATGAATAGGTTTTGTTTTCTACCAGTCCATTTTAGGAATGACAGCTGTGGATCAGGTTAAATACTTTGATCTAGATCTTTACTACATTCTTTATATGACATTGGTTTCCTTTACAAATAACAGTTTTCCTGTGCTATGTAATGGCTGTGTCTGATGCCACAACAGAAGCTCTGCCATGCTATCGCTGAATTTAATTCCCTCTTCCTAGCGATATATGAGCCCGTGTTTGCCCATGTTCGAAACCTGCTTGGTAATGACTATAGTAATTCTGTTTGTATTGTGATCTTGTTGTATTTTAATCACCTTTTTTTTTAAACCCAAGTTTAACTCGTTGCTGCAAGGCTGTGTACTGTTTAATATAATGACAATACCTTGATTTCATTCAAGCATGGGTGTGAGTTATGTCTTACACATGAGCAAAAGAACGGCGGTGTTGGGTATATTGGTGCATGTTAAATGGAGTAAATTTCAAGCCATACTTAGCAATCCCCCATTTCTTTGCACTCAGCTGCAAGGCATGGTAGAGAATGAATGCATCTAAGGAGCACTGGCCTTGCTGACAACTGTTAACATGATGAGTTTAACTACACTTGCCAAATTTTAGTCTTTCTGGTGTGATTTCCTCAGGATGATGTGGCTCTAAGCTTATACGTTTAGTCCCATCTTATACAAGGCATTCTCTACGCTTAAGATTGTTCAGGCCTAAGTGCCAAATGATCAAAGAGGTCTTCAAAATCCCTGTTTACACAGTAAGAAAAATATACGGGCTAAGCCAGCCCAAGATCTTAATGAAGAAAACCCAGTTGTTTTGAGCTGGGTTAGCTGGTTGAAGAAACCTGAATGGATTTTAGAATGAGTTAACAATACAACCTATTGAATGTTTAGGCAAACTGGCTGTCAAATGGAGCAATCTTCTCTTTAATCAACAAATCATCAATTTTATGTTTGCGCAAATATTTATTTTTAATGTTTTCATAGCCTAGTTTCGCTGCAGTCTCACTAAGTAAAACTCAGATCTACAAAATTATATACCATAACCATCATGTGCTTTTTCCAAATGATTTGCTGCTGGTTTTGTCATTCCCCATTGAAATGACAAGCCACCAGGAACAGTTTTTAGCCCTCTCATTACTAAATCTTAATTGCAATATCTATTAATTTAGATTGTGTTAGTGCTTTAATGATATGAGAGCCAGTAAATGGCTATTGTTCATTAGCCATAAAAAAGTTGTATGTTTTGTTTGGGTTATTTTTTTTATTCTACTTGGTGTCAGATTTGTTAGATGTAGAATACTGTAAGGAGGAATGAGGTAAAGACATTTTCATTCATAGCAAAATAAGATATCTCTAAAGTAACCTTAGTGGAATCATTAATTTGCTATGATCAAATGTCTCTCAGTTAAAGATGCTTTTACTTTTCTTCAACACTCTGTGATTAACTATTAAAAAGGTAAAGTTAATTTAGGTTTCTTTGGCAGTTCATGTTTTGTTTACTTGATGAAACTTCCAATCAAATTTGTGTTTGTATTCCCATGGCTGGCACATCCTTTTTGGATAAAAATGCAGAGCCTGAATGAAGGTGGCTGGATAACAAGTGACCTGGCCCATGTTGCATCTGGTATTACTTTGCAGTGTGGCATCTTTTCTCTGCAGGTGAAGTTCAGCTGGAGCAAAACAGCTGTTAAAAGCATACAGAGGCCAAGAAAGCCAGGAGGTGCGTAAGTGTGGATTTCTTACTTTAATTTGGGAGAACTGTGTTTTGCATATGTCACGTTCAAGGGAGAACAGAGAAGGAACGATGAAGGAATGATTGACATTATGTGACTGCAGACACAAGTTACAAACCCCCTAACTTTTCCACATTGACTGGTAGGTCTCTCCACGCAAGACTACTTGAGTTTGATCTCCTGCTAACACGATGTTAATTTTACCCTGAAAAAATCTAATATGTGAATCCAGCAAGTATCAGTAACGCTGAAGCTTGCTTAACATTGTAAAATATTCAAGACGTGTCAGATCAAAATTGGGCAATAGACATTTTTTATTGAACCGTATGGATTGCAAATATTTGATGAAAAGTTCTGCTTGAATGCTATAAATGCAAAGAATTAGTGCAGGAGGCCTACATGTTGTGTGAATAATGGTGTTTTACTACCAACTTGCTTTTGTTGAATACAGGGCAAATACAAGGCCAAAAAAGGAAGCAGAGAGGAAGGAGTTGTGGCTGCAATGGGTGATGATACTTGTGAGATGTTGAAATTGAAGAATTTACAGGCAGCCCCTCTGTCTTCCTTGCTTTGTGCTTCATCCTAAAAAAGTGCTAAAGCTTGTCTTTATTTAAAGCTGTTCAGTCCTGCGTGTAATTTACAGGACCATAACGTAGTGAGGAAAAAGAGAAATGGAGAGGGTTTTTTGTAGGGTCAGTGGCTGGGAGGCAGCTTGCTTTTCCCTGCTTGGTTTGTATAAGGGGAAATGAGGTACAAAGAGCAGTTTTGAA
The DNA here is from genome assembly GCF_965231255.1 of Vanellus vanellus. Taxonomy (NCBI): domain Eukaryota; kingdom Metazoa; phylum Chordata; class Aves; order Charadriiformes; family Charadriidae; genus Vanellus; species Vanellus vanellus. The sequence continues at coordinate 5,360,154 of NC_138919.1, forward strand.
TCACACAGCATAGCCCATTCCTGTTTGGTCCTCCTGACCTGCGAAAGAGAAGCAAATGGCTTCTTTTTCCAGATTTCTATTTGATGTCTGTAAGAAAAATCAGACGATAAAGGAAGTTAAGGTTGTTGATGTCCCACGTATTAATCCCTTTGAGCTGCTTAACAATGCGCGCTCTACTGTCAACAGTGTTACGCTGCTGCCTTTGGAAATTCTTTTAATTACTCTTCTGTTTTACTACAGTAATAAGATCTTCTGAATCATAATAGAATTTCTAATATTAAAACCAAGAGAGATAATTTAGGTTCTGATGAAAATATGCATTTTTGTATTGTAAACTGAAAAAGAGAAAGTGCTTAGGAGTCAAGACTTATATTCTCTTTCATGTGGTGCAGCCTTTTAATGAATTACTTGCCCTTTTTTGTGTAGGTTCCATTATGGCCTCGATATCAGATCCAATAATATGTTTGTACTTGGAATAAGATGTTATTTTCAGTTATATGAGTACTCCAAAAATCACTGGTTTAGATGATAATAATAATTATGATTCGAGAGAGCGCTTTGTGTTTTCAAAGTGCTGTGCAAGCATTAACAAATGAGGGGTCAGATCCTGTAAACTCTTATCAAGTGAAGAGCTGATGGCAGTGGAATGTCCTCCGTGAGGAGTTGCACGAAACAGGCCCATTATATGGATGTACCTACGGCTTCTTGAGTCCCCATCCTCTTGGATCTTAGCTCATATCCTCAAAAGAGGATGACATGACAGAAGTCCTTTACCTGCTTTCCATTGTTAATGTGGAGTGTATTATTTGATAAAGTCTGGACCCATTGAGAAGACAAACTGTGTTAGACACCCTTTTATGCTCTGTCGTGATAGCGTAGTGTTCACTGGTAAAGGAAAATATTTGATGCAGAAGCCTCCCAGGGAACTATTTGGGTTCCTAGAAGCATACAGTACTGATGCAATCTGGAAAGATCCTTTGCAATGGCTGTTATTTCTATATAAAAAAAACCCAACCAAAACAACAGATCCAACCACCTCCTCATTCCCCCCTGTAAAAAAAGGGGGGGTGGAGGGGACAGGAAAAGGAGGTGGGGGTGCTGGCCTGATGTGGCTGCTGACTAGTCTGTATTCTGACACTGAGAAAAGGACCCCAGAATAGAGCTATTTCAATCACTAAAGACCTTATCTTTGTGATCTCTTTAGTTAGAGACCTGAAGTAACTGAGTTCAGCTGCCAGGAATCACTTGATGTAAAAACAAACAAACAAAATACTTTAATCTTTCTGGTCTCTTGACAGTCTTGCGTACCAGGCTATTAAATTAATAAAATAACCCAGCTGACTGCAACATGTTGTCTCCATGTCTCTATCTTCTATTCTCAGGACCACTGGAAGCTCCTCCTTCTTGCCATTACACCCTACACCCTCTCTGATTCTTTTTGCAAAGGGTGAATGCATCCATGGTTCTCAGATCCCACTTATAATTGACATTTTAAAATAGACTTCACTGGCCCTACTTTTTAGTGTTTTTACAAAGTGAAGATAAGTATGGAATAATGTAGTGCTAAAAAAAAGACACACTAAAATTCAAACCAGCAAAATAAAGGATTGTAAAAGCGAAAAAAACATATTAGCATTAATTGTGACTGTAAGATTATACATTATGTTAGTGACTATTAGCATTTCCTGTTGTTATAGAATAACAAAATAAAATAAATGGCTTGTTCAGATAACTCTGTGATAAATCCTTTGGAAATATTTCCAAGGAAGCTTGCTAACAAAGGAAACATGAATTTTACCATCCCCAGCTTGACTAGAAACTAGTGCTGAGATTTAGCTGAAAATACTTGGTTTTCCCAGACTATTAAGTCCACTGAGAAATAAAGAAACACCGATATGAATGGTGGAATCAGTTACACAGTCCTTTAAAAATGCATTTATGCTAAAAAATAAAAGATCCAATTGCAACAGGTTTTGATGTTAATGTCCCTCTTTAACACTGTGCAGAAACTTTCGATTCTAAAACTCAGGATTACTTTATGCACTTTGTGAAAAGTTACACAATAATTCATTCTTCTGTAGAAGTAGCAAAGAAAATTTACTTGAGTATGGGTAGTTTTACTGTCAAATTTGAATGAGTTTATTTGTGCAAAAAGTATTTGTAGCCTCTGTTGTAAAAGGCAGTGGTAATGCCTACTCTAAGGTAACAAGGTGCAAGAATCTCCCCAGAAAAGCTTAAAACTGATTTTTTATATTGATAAATTGGTGGCTGTTCTAAGGGATGTTCATTGAATGGCTGTTTGAAAGGAATCTCAAGAAAATTTGTGCAAATCATCGGGTTTCTTTCATAAAGAAGGTCATACCAAGTGAGGTTTCACACTGTCCTTTATTTGTGCTTTCCCTGAAAAAAGGAGTACTTTTATACTTCAGGGCTAGCATCTTGATTGATGCAACGTTCCTAATGCCTTTATAATAGACAGTAGGAAAGGAAACCCAATCAGTGGAGAAGTCTTAATCACATGCATATATTACAGTCCACACGATTTTTCCAGCTCATTTAAGAGGTTCCTGATGCCTCAGTAATTCTGTCTTTCAAATAGTGGTTGTTTTAATCAGCTGTTAAGTAAAACTCCAAACATTCTCAATCATTTCACATCAAAGGTAAGTAAAGAGTTCAGGAAAACAAGTGAGTGATGTTTTTTAAAAATATGAATAGTTTAAAAGAACAAATTATTGTGTCAATATGCAAGGAATCAATAAATGATCCCACCAGCTTGCTACTGAAATGGTCTACAAAAATGTATAGCACAGCACAATTGCATGAGGCAAATAAACATTCTGTAACTAAGCTTTTCTGAAAGATGCTTAACAGCTTTCTTATAATTTTGTTACATACACTGTTGTATGGTGATAAAATTTGTTACTAGTTTGATCTGAGAAAAGTATTTTTATTTAACAATATGCCTTAGATATGTATTTTGATCTCTTGAGTAAGTATCAAGTCTTCAGCAGCATGGATTTTTCACAGCCAGCGTTCATTTCTTAATATTTTTTTGAAGGAGGGCTTGCAGTTGCAGAAATATTGATCATGCATCTTCATTCAAATCCACAGGACCAAGAATACACTGGTGTTACCATCTGCTTGTCCTGGGGATCTCTTCAGTTTGGTGACAGTGTTTCAAGAGGTACGACATGCCATATTCCACAACACTCCATAGTGAGAAAGATTATACAGTGAAACTTGGTTAAACAAGTTAAACCCAAACTCCCTGTGTGCAACTAAACAAACATATGACAGTCCCTTAGTGACAACCTGATGTCAGCCATAGCTACTAACTGTTGCTTTTTGCTTTCAGCCAGTGAGGGGGTAATACAGACTTTGCTTTGATCCACCAGGTCCTCTCCACTATATAGTTGCTATGACAAGTGGTGTTAAGTTTGTCCTGCTTCGATTCCCATGTACAATTATGAAAATAGATTGAGTTTTCGTTCTTGTAGATTAGAATATCCAGGATAGCAACAAGTATGCACAAAGCAGAACTGTTGCTTGAATTTTAAAGTGAGATATCTTGTGTTGTGCTGATGAGAACTGTTAGAGTGGTGCTCTGCAAAATGTCAGGCTGTGTGCAAAGAAGTAGTAGCACAGGTGCCCAAGAGGGGGCAGTATCATCATTAGGTGTTTTAGGCTAACTAAAATTTGTTGTGGAGCTGTTAAGGTCTCCCCATTTCTATCTGTTTATAATTGCTTTTATGCAAAACTTGTCTTTAACTGCTGCCAGTGTGATTGCTTAACTTTACAGTAGTCCTGTCATGCTCGTTTACCACTACCGTCAAACCTAAAGTCAGTAGGGATCCATCTTTTCCTGATGTTCTCCGTAGACACCCAGAGAAACTTTTTGCATGGATCTTTCAAGTCCTGATGTATTGGTGGGACTCCTGGTGACTGAGCCTTCTAGAGCACACCTTCGCATTTGTTGGCAGTAAGAGCTCCTCCCTTTCAGAGCCCTCATTCTGGAGTCTTCCTTCTGCTTACAGCTATTTCCTGTCCTGTTAAATTATACGTAGACAAACTGTGAAAACGAAGCAGACTTGTTAATTCAAACAGTGGAGCCCCCATGCAGGTTGATAGCCCTCTTGTAAGGATAGCACAACTGCAGTAAAACAATCAAGTAAATGACACAGATAATAAAAATGAAGCAGTTAATCACCTTCAGTATACTCTTTACTGAAGGCAAAACACTACCCCTCCACCTTTGTGTACTGCCATCTACCATACAAACAAACAAATCAAAAATCTAATTGTCTGAACTGATGCTGAGTATTTCCAGGAATGTTTGGTTGAAACAGTCTTTTCCCTGGCAGGTTAATTTGTCAAAACCAGAATGTGTTGTAAAACATTTTGCTAAGTTTCTGGTGAAACGTGGATAGGTCTCTCAAAAATCCATTCATCACTGTGGAATGATTACTAAAAATGATCAATAATACAGCATTGGTCCCACATTAAGGAAAGGTATAAAATCAAGGGTAGGTAGAATACATCTGCAGCTGGTATGCGAAGAATCCGCTACATTTGCGATTCCCTGTACAATATTGCTTGCAAAGCAACATGGGGAGTGGAGTGGGGTGGAGACTCCAAGGCCAAACCCTGTGATAATCCAGCAAATATGGGAATGAGATGGCACCACGGAAGAAAAAGTGTGAAGGATGGAGCGGAGTGGAGGAACTGTGGCTAAAACTCTATGATAAAATGGGAACTTGAGGACCAAACAGAGACCTTGAAGGTCTTACGGAACTGACAAACTGCCTACTTGTTACCCTGAGCCAACGATCTGCCATTTTTTTGGATGAAATGCTGTCCTTTAGTGATCTTTGCTCATTATATTGTCATTATAATACCAAAACACACCTTCATCCCAAAGGCTACCCGCCTCCAAGGTGCGACCACTCCTCCTTGAGTCTGCGCCCTGAATTTTTTGTAAACCATACCTTTAAGTGTGAGGCGAGAAAATTTTACACCAATCATAATGAAAGTATTTATGACTAGAGTCACTCAAACTCCACCTTGAAGATAAAAAATAGTATAAAAATAGCCCAAGAAAGGGGGGATGTTAGGGAAGACACCATCGTGGACTTCTGGGACCAATCGATGGGCTGAGCCTCTCTTCCTCCCCCATAAGGACGCTTGTGGGTAAGATTCAAACAGTTGGCTATACCAAGTGCTTCCCCGGGAAACTTAGAAATCTCTATATAGAGTGGTTTTATAACGTAGCGCATTTGTAACCAAGCTGTATTGCTAGAATCTTTAGTCTTTAGTATTCGCACGTGCTTTGCAGACAGTCACTATCACTGGCAATCCAAAAGAACTTGTATATCCGTTGCTTAAATAAATTGTACTGTGTAGGCAGCCGGTTGTTTGGGTTTCTCACTGATCGCAACCAAAGAGTGGCTGTGCTAGTTCATGAGCACGACTGGGCTGAAGGTGCAGTCTGCTATTAGTGTATCCAGAACTGTAACAGTTTAATATATATTAAATGCGCCTGGACTGATCGTGGTGGATTGGGCATCACTCAGAATTTAAACCTAGCCGCACCTAGCCTCCCACCTCGGTGAGGGGTGTTAGAACGCAAGGGGGTTTGTTTTCTGCCAAAACTACTTTGCCCCTTAACGCAACAATCGGTGCTCTGGAGACATCTGAGGTTACTGTTGGTGGGGTATATAAGTGCAGGGAGTCAGAGATAAGTATTTGGGAGGAGGCAGCATTCCTAGGTAGCAGTGGGCTAGGGGAGGGATAAAGGATAAGTTATGGATTGTCTGTCTGCAAAAGCAGGTTAGATGCCTGAAAGTAAATAGCTGGAAGCTTTTGTTGGCTTGGTGCCAAATATTATGATCATTTTTAAAGCAATTTCAAACCTTTCTTTTACAGAAAATCTAAAATGTAATTCTTTCTTTTATAAAGCTCAGTTTAAAAGAGGAAAAAACAACTCATGAGAATTGGAAAAGCTGAGTGAACACAGCTTTTTGTTACAATATGTTCCTGGATTTCTGATGTTTGAAATGCTGCGTTTTGGAGGTAATTCCCTGATTCAAACACCTGTTTGTACCAGAATGTTTTGGTTTTCTTTTTCTGAACCATCCTGGCTTTTCAGAGATGAAAAGAGTGTGTCTGGTGTGTGAAATGCTTTGATTTATCAGAGGTAAGCCATGTTGTTAGCAGAGATAAAGGACCTTGTTTACAAGGTGTCTATATCCTTAGAAAAAAGGAGTTTCCAATAATTGAATAAGGTGTCCTGAATGTATAGATTAAACTAGAAGGCCAACAGCAAACATGATGAACTTCAAAAGAACAGCTTCTCATCTCTCTGGGGACCTTCATTAATGAGTCACCAGATAGGCAATTACTGTACAGTTCTTGTAATGACCAGGATCAGACGCAAGCAATCAGCACAGTAGGCAGCAAGAAAGCAAGCAGAAAAAACCTGTGAAAATATGCCATTAAATCTTAATTATTCTTCAAAAGAAAACAAGCACAACTAGGGGGCAAATAACTGTAAGGAATATACAGAACTGTATCAAAACCTGCTGGCTCAGGGCAATGATATTTAGTTATTAGTAGCGTCAACGTTTATTTAAAGCTAAGCACTATGTTCACAGACCATTCAGAGGTGTTTTCCACCTGCTTGTTAAAAGCCTGAGTAAGAGCTGGTCTTTGCTACTGTGGGATTGTTCCTCAAATTAAGACACCCCCCCCCCTATTATTGTGATCTCTACTCTAATAGCCTCTAGAAACCACAGCAAAGGCTAGGGCCCAGGCGGATATACAGACAATGAAAGACAGCTTTTCCCAGAAGAAAGACTTAAATTGGTAAAGGAGGACAGGCCATTATGGGAGAATAAGAGAGATCATCAAGGCTGCACAGTAGCACCAGGTTTGATGAAGTCCCAGCCCAGTGTCCTGACCACTTCAACATCCTGCGAGTATTTGTATGCAGCAGATTTAGTATGAGTCCGTGGGGCTTCTTTACCCGTGAACACTCCCCAGATCCTGAATTGCCTAAGTGGTTTCTTTGCAGCTAGGTGGTCCTGTTGAGCTCACTGGAATTCTCTGGGGAAATCCTTTGATGATTGTGGGAATATTAGTTTCTTCTCATCCTTTTTTGTAACAAATAATTACGAACTTATAAAGAAGACAGGCCCCATACACATACTCTTATTGGGGAGGAGTACTCAGAAAAGGAGTTATTGCACAGTATTCCTGTACTAGAAAGTTGCATGTCTTTCATCTGCCCTGAATTGCCTTTTAAAAAGAAACCTTACACAGTGGGCAACAAAGATCATCCTCATCACTGCCTTGCAGCAAACAATTTCGTTTTGTTGTCTCTGTCTTCCAAACTGTCCTCATACAAGTAAACTCACTTTGGTCTCTCTTAAAAGGTGTGAGCAATCTCATACAATGTGGATTTATTGCTTGATCATCCTCACACAGTATGTGAGCCACACGTGTCTCTTTTTTCTTTGCGTAAGTTGTCAGTCGTTAAAAAATTAAAGCTGTTTAGGATCAAGAGGACAAAAAAGCAAAGCCAAAAAGTATCCTACTGTTAGCATAAGGTTCACCTTTCATTTCTATTTCATGCAAAACATATCAGCAAGAAAGATGGTAGAAAGAGGCAAAAAAACCCTAACACAGGAGTAATGGTACTTCTAATGGCTATACAAAATTGATCTGTTTGTTTGGTAAGTGCATGTAAGTTGTATGTCTGCCTCCACACCTAAGGAGATTTGACTTTAAAATTGATAACTCACTTAGGATAACCCTCCTTCACAGAAGTGCATTGAGGAAGTTACTTATTTGCACAGTACTGTGGATTTAGCTCCAGAGTACTGTATGAGTAATTGTCTAATGACTTTTTCCTGACTATGTTTTTCATAGTGCACCATATTTTCCCCGCAGAAAGAATAATTATGTAAATAACTATTATCAGAATATAATGTGCAGCTAAAAAGTGTAAGATGCATTGTATGATCATACATTTGTATAATAAGTTTAGCTCTGTAAAAGATAAAAGTGAATATTGAAGCTGTGGTAGTTTATTTATATCTATTTCTGTGCACTTATCACCTAAGGTATTTGAACAATTTAAAGATTTGTTATATCTGATACAGGCTATTCGGTGTGGGAAATTACCCAAAGGAAATAGTAACATTTTGCATTCAGAGCTCCCAAATATGGGGGCTGAAACTGGTGATGCATCAGTGCTTTTGATTTCAGTGTTGACTGTCACAATGATATTCCCTCAGTAAGGATTCCTTTAGTTTTCTTGGGAAATCAAGCAAGATAACAGGAATAATTAATCTGTTGTGCTTTTTAGTATTACTGATTTCTAAAACACTAAAAGAAAATAATATTTCCTAATCTTTCATCTTTTTGTAGTCTAAATCGCTGTTTAACTTGTTTCTTTAAAACAATATTTAGTTATCAGTTTAGAGTATGTGATATGTCCTCAAGTTAGTTTGGAGGAAGAAGAATGCACTTGCCAGTGTTCTGCTTCCATCAGCAACTAACTTAAAAAAAATTTAGATAACGTGACAATAGAACAATTGAGTCAGTTCACAAAACTGAAGTTCATCCTGCTGTAAAGTACTTCAAAATACCTTGCTAGACTTAAATGAAACTTGTTCCTAAACAATTTTGATCAGCATGCTCTATTGAAGCAGTTTTAGGATGTCGGGGTTTATTTTCAGTAAAACTAGATTACAAAGTAAGAAATTTAAATTAATAACAATTCTTGTTAAATACATTTATCAGTTATTTTCAGTATAATTATTGAGCAAATAGATGTTGTAGACTAAATCTCAATTCTCAAATTCTTTTTTTTCTAAGTAGGAACTTACGGTAGTTTCCTGGATCCTGAACTTTCATGATTTGATATTAATATAATAAAGCAGCCAAAAGTAGCTGAAACATAGTGTCTCTACGTAATTCTTCTGTACTAAGCAAAACCTAATCAACAGATTTTCATGATATTCCTGTCTTCCTTTGGCACTTGCAATGTTTTATCAAGTCCTCTATGAAATCTAACCTGAATTAATCAATCTAAATAAACAGGTATTCATAGAGTGGTCATATTTCTGATAGCAAACACCAAGTGAAACCTCTTGCTGTCCTCCTTTGACTGCCATGCCTGCCCCTTCACATGGCTCTCCAGTTGTTCTGGTTGGCTATAGGAAACATCTGAATCTTTAAGTACTTAGACACACTTACCAAAATTACATCTGGAAAGCACATACAAAGATGATGTCCATGAAAAATTAGATTTATAGTAGCTGTAGGCACAGTGCTGTGTATCCAAACCTGTATTGTTATTTCATATTCTGTGTGGGTCTATGGAACAATGAGGGCGAGCGACTTGCCAAACTCACCTAATAAACTCTCACAGTTGACATTAAAATTCAGGAGCTCACGGCTCCACACATCTCTATTCAGTTTATCATCAGTGGTATCCTTTAATCATTATACAGTCTTTATTTTACATCAACGTGCTCTATTTCAGCAATTAATATTGACTATTTCGACTGTGCTTCATTTCTGTATGAGGTTAACAGATATTTATTGCCAACTATCATGAGAATGTGACGTGAGTTCATGACCTAAGCAGAGAGGTCCTCTATGGCAAGACATTTTCTTTCCAGGTCTTCCTTTTTGCTACTTCATATTTTTTTCTTTGCTTCCCCATTCACCTTTTTCTATTTTTGTTGACAACTTTGATGTCAATTGGGCTGACAGGTCAAAGTGAGCAATAGCCTTTCCTTGTCTTCAGAATGAAGAATGTCACCTGTGTAATATTCTCAGATGGTGGTGTGACCTGGAGCAAATCTCAGTTCACTCCCAAATGCAGATCTCTGGAATTGTGTTAAAAATGGTAAAGACATTTATCTTGAAGTATATATTAGTCAGAAGATAGTTTTTGCTATTTAACTTCAATGGCTTTATTTGTTTCATTCTTAATGTTAACTTCTTATTGTTGTTTTCAGCATATTTTGTGTCATACTCCCTTTTGAAGTTTGCTTTCTGCTTGTGTGTCAGTACCTGAGTTCTTACAAATTTCAGATCATGGTAAAGGGCTGGGGGCTTTTGTTATTGTTTGGTGAGGGTTTTTTGACTGAAGATTTTGTCCTGGGCGCTGTACATGATAAAGGTATACTTTCCTGCAGCAGTCTGACCATGCATATATACTTTTGAAAGCAATTGAAATATCAAACTATAAGAGAGATCTAATGGGGTAAAACAAGGAAATATAAAACAGGGTAGCTGCATAACAGTATTGGTTTGTTTATGAAATCTCAGTTTAAATGTAAAATTGCTTTTCATCTTCCAACAGTTCTTCTCCAGATGGTTATCTATTAGAAGTCAGAGCCTTTAAAAATAGCTACAAATTTTTAAATGTCCTACTTAAGATATCTTATGGGTGTTTTGTTTTTAATGGGATATATTCTTAGCAAATCAAATCCTTTAAAGACTTGTGACAGTAAGGTTTGTAAAATTGAAAGTACCTGGAAAAAAAAGGCTAAAACCTCTTGACTCTTGCAACTGCTGGTGCCTCTTCTGGCAGGAACTCGCTGTTAGGTGCTTCCCTCGTGTGAGAGAGTTAAATGTGTGTATGTAATATAACAATAGGATTTAGAATATTTTCAATAAACTTACTGTATCATGTATGTGAACTAATGATTAAATTATACCTTTGCAGACTAGCAATGCTACCAACTCTTTCCCAAAGGAAAAATTCTGTCAAGATACAAAGGAATTTGTGTCTAGTTCCCCTTCGTCTCAGTAGCAGTTAATCAATGTGAATGGACACCCTGGGGAATATATTTCCTACTCTGGTGGCTTTTGGGTTTTTTCAAAAGAACAGTAAAATGTAAGTTTAAAAAAAAAAAAAATCAGTTTAGGAAAGTTTTTCAACTAATTATTCTATTTCACTGGTTTCTTATTGTCATATGGAAGTTTCATGGCTTTTTCAATGACTTTCTCAGTTTTGTGCCCAGCCTTTCTAGGTTTAATGGCCTTGGACAGAGTCTTGGATTAGCAAAGTTTACACAGCAGTGCATGAGTGTGCTGGATATCTCCAAGTCTTCTCTCTGGGAGCTGTCAACAGACAACTCTCTTAATAGAAGGAGCAGCAAAAATAAGAAACACAACAGCATGATGAACAGGCTGCGTGTTTCAATATCTCACCTCATGTTTGATATTTATTTTTTCTTTCCACCTAGAAGATCAAAAAGAGGTAATTGCTATGCATTTCATACTGTGCACGTGTGTTTTGTTTTGGAGATGCAGTGAAGTCTAGTTTGGCTGGCTCATCAAAACACCTCATGGATTTCTTCCATCCCCGGACAGCGGGAAAGTTTTTTATTCTGTTTTCATTCTGCTCAGTCTCAGCCTGGCAAACCACCCTAACTTTTCCACAACTGATGGGGCAAGTAATTACTGTTTTTAACAGCTTGTTTACCAGGAGAGGTTTTATCTAGATTTATCTAAATTGTTCTCTTTTAACTGCCTTTTCCTAAACCAACCCATAGAGCAAATGAAGTTTTTTATTGTAAATATTATCGTGACCTGGTCTAAACACAAAGTATTATCAGATTAATGAAGATCGTTCCTTCTCTTCTGTTTAAATCATTAGAAGTATATAAGTAGTAGATAAAGAAAAAAAAAAATCTAGCACATTCTGTCTGAAAGTATTTAAATTTAATTTAGAAGATTAAGCATACCTGTTTCATTTTGAAAGCATTTTGTAGTAGTGAATTGTTAGCAATAGCTAGAGAAAGACCAAAGGAAACATTTTTACTTGTTTCACAATGAATAATTTTGCCTTACTGCGAGTTTTCTTCTTGAAATATAAGCCAGAGATATATTTCATCATTAACCTTTTGAACTGGGCCAAGTATAATTGGCAGTTCTCCTACAACATCCATTTGTCTGTATTATGCCATTCCTTTTATAGAAGAAATAATTGTCATTTTTTCTGCGTACAGATTCTTTTCAGCCAACCTTTATAAAGGATCAGAAATATGATAAAGCCCCCAAATGATATCCTATTCCATCTAGGTTTGCCTAACAACAATTTGCACTTGTATATAAAAGTATTTCAGTATGTTCAATATGAAAGAGGAGTACAATTGAGAAATTCTGTTTAGCAGATTGGATTCTTACCCTTGTCTCTATTTAGGCCCGGCAACAAGGTTCTTGGAGATGCTTGTGCTATCTCTTAACGTACCACAACACACAACACAGGCTTGAAGGTTGTGCTATGACATATACCTATCTTGTCTGAAATCACCTACTGTCAGTAATAATGCCCTTTGTTTACTGAAGAGCTATTCAAAAATTTGGCCAACTGTAACTGGAATTGCCTTTTAATATCTTAGCTGTCAACCTGCAAGTATGTCTTTTTGACAGTATATTTTCAGGAATATATATGACATAGTAACAGATAACAGAACAGCCTTAACATCTGGAGAAGAGACTAGCTTCAATCAAAATGAAGGATGATATGTTTCAGTACTTTTATGATGAGTGGGAGAAGATTTCAGAAAGGGCTACACTAAGATTTTTAATGGTCTTTACCTACTGAATCAGTATCTTTTTTTTCCCTTGTTGGTTGCTTGCTGATTGCTGAATATTTGCCCTTTGCCCCTAATCATTATTTAATACATTAAAAAATACACCATCAGGGAGATAATTTTTATTTCTCCTATTAGTTATGCTTCTGCTGAGTGCACTGTTCACTAGTGGGTACTAGCATGCTGTTTTACAGTAGAAATGACACAGAAGGGGCACACATTTTCATTAGAAATGCAATTATCAGGCTGGTGGTTGCTGGTTTACTGCTCCTTTGGCCCACAATTTATTATGTAAGACAGAAACTGGAGTAATATGTTGTGATACATCTGCCTCAGTCCAGCAAACTTTTAAAGTCCATGGGTGTTCTGCCCTTGAGCTCCTCCTGAGCTGAATATACTTAGCTGGTGGAATATCACTAGCATCTTGAGATCTCCAGATAAAAGCCATTAGAGTGGAATTGGATATTATCCCTTTTGGCTCTGCTTTCATTACACAGTGAAATACTCTTTCGGTAGTATATCTGCCCGCTGTTGACGTCTCAGATCTCTGAATTAAATCCAGGCTAAACTGTTAGTCATGGAAAGCTGCAGTTATAAAGATGCTGTATCAGTGGCCTCTGAACTTTACCATTTTTACTTAAAAACCTAGAGTGAAGTGACTTAGCAGCCCATAAATCCATCAGTTTGAGAACCCTAAATCTTCATATAGTTTCTTTTGAGATTTCAGATTATTTCCCAAAAAAGGGGATGTGCATCCAAAGGATAAAATGGTGTGTCATCACAACTGACTTGGATATCTTCAGTGACTGCATCTACAGGCATGTTTTGTATTGTGTGGATTTGGAGACTAGACAGTTTCTGCTCTGCCCCACTAGAAGCAATGCCAATCCAATGTTATGGCTTAATCCCAGTAGGCAGCTAAGTTGCTCACACCCTACAGTGGGAAGGGGAAGAGAATCGGAAGGGTATAAGTATGAAAACTTGTGGGTTGAGATAAGGACAGCTTAATAAGAAAAAAAGGAAACAGAGAAAAACAAAACCAAGAAAAACAAGTGATGGAAAAAAACCCAACCAACAGTTACTCACCACTAGCTGACCAATGCCCAGCCAGTCCCTGAGCAATGGCAGCCCTGGCAAATTTGCCTCCCTCACAGTTTTTAATGCCGAGCATGATGTTATAGGGTACGGGATATCACTTTGGTCAGTTTGGGTCAGCTGCCTCTGCAGTGTCCCCTCCCAACGTGTGCACCCCCAACCTACTTTCTGGTGTGGCAGCGTGAGAAACAGCCTTAACACTGTGTAAGCACTGTTCAGCATTAACTAAAACATCCCTGTGTTATCAACACTGTTTTGGTTACAAATACAAAACATAGCTCCATAGGAGCTACTACCAAGAAAACTTATTCTAGCCCAGCCAAACCCAGTCCCTTATTCCATACCATTTATGTCATGCTCAGGTTCCACACTATCCAATACATCCTCCTTACTCACCACCTGCCTTAGTCTTTGGGCCACCCCATCCCTAAAATGCCCATTGAGGTCATTTAGTCCGTGATTTTGGGCTCCATCTGTTATGGGGGTCACTCAGGGCAGAGAGGCGGTGTGTTATGTGGAGTCAATGGCTACCCAAGCCAACTCAGGTTGGGTCTGCTGCTTGTGAGGCTCACCCTCCAAGGGTTCAGGTGGGACTCCTTGCCCTTGCTTTGGTGTGGACTTATCCATGGGCCACAGTCCCTTAGCAGTGTACCTGCTCCGGCATGGACTTATTCATGGGCGACAGTCTCTTCGGGGGTGTGCCTGCTGTGGTGTGGACTATCCACAGCCACAGTCACTTTGAGGCGTGCCTTCTCTGGTGTGGCCTTATCTAAAGCCACAGACGCTTTGAGGATACCAAGAAATGCAAGTCTCAGTTTAGTGCCCTGCTGCTTCTTTCTCTTGGAGAAGAGGGAAGGTAGGAAGGAAAGGGAATTTTTATTTTCTGGGGCTTTTGTCAGATATCCTTTACTTAGTAAGGAAAGTAAGTTCAGAGGTGAATTGAATTAGCTCATCGGTTATACCAGTTCTATTTACTCCGTGAGAATAGTTGGATAGTGGTATAATGTTATATAACATAGTGCTACAGAAAATAAGCTTCCTCTTTAGTACGCTGCTGTGAGGAAAAGGAGTTTCCTCAAAAAGATTTTAACTGCCTGAACAAATTCAGACTTGATGTGTGAATCCAAGTTGTTGCCTTTGGTATCCATCTGACTTAAAAGGCCAGTGGGATGTAAGAAGAAACATTATTGTATCCATCCGATTATGTATCTTTTTTTCTTTAAAGCTGTAACTTAAATCTGTAAGGAATTGATTTCTTACACTAATAGAAATAGACTTCCAGTATTTTTATGACCCCGTTTTTGGAGGACTTCGTGTTTTGTAAATCACATTACTTCTGTCTAGTATTATTAGAGAAACCAGAATATTAAGACTTAATATAAATTCTAAACTAATTAGATTAGGAATTTTAGACTCTTAACTTTTGATGACTCACTGCAATAAACTTCCCTTCTCCCGCCTTCTGGAATTCCAACCTTTTAGAAGGGCCTGAAATTAAACCTCTGGACATTAAAGTGTTGGGGTTGCCAGTATTGCACAGAAAGTCGATGGCCAAATTGAGAAGAGAAATTGCTATCCTGCTGTCTTCTTCAGTCTTCCTCATCACTTTTAGAAAGAAGTTAGTGTTTCAAAAGTATCCTGCCAAATTTCTAACACAGCACAAACGAGGAAACAAGACATTATCTTAATACCTTCAAGTAAGGATAGGAACACAGGATATGTTTTTGCTAAAATATGTCATTTTGTATTATTTAGTTTAGTTGTATCTGTACAGGAGTGATACAGCTATATTAAGATTATTAATCCAATAGGCATCCTTCTGTACTAGGTGTCTGCAAACAATTAATGTTTTACGCAAATGTAGGTATGCAAGGAGAAGTACCAGGCTGTGTGCTTCTCTGTCTCCTAGGATAACCCTGTGCTCCTCAGCTGGTACTTATTATTTAAAATGCTGTGGTAATTTCTCATTGCATTGCTTGACAAAGGCAGAAAGAATACTTTTGGAAATGGCATTAGAAGACTTTTTTCAATATGTTTGGTTCCAAGACAGCATTAACTCTGCTGAACAGTGAAAGTAATAGGGATCACTCAGCCTGCCTTAAGGCCGTGACAAAACTATAATCTGTTTGTTGGTAATTCTGCAGCCCTGTGAAGCGTTCTTATTTGCTCCATAAAGTGTTCTAAAGAATAGCCTTTTTTGGAATAACAATATACTAATTTCTCTATGTTTAAATAGGCTATAAGTAGTTAAAATAGAAAATAGCCTAAATACAATAGCTTCTTACGATTCTGCACACCCATCAAAGTAAACTGGAACCCAACAGATCAATAGTTAAATATCATTAAAAACAGTTTTGAGAAAAAATCATAATTGACTTTACCATATGTTTCATTTTCTTACCACACTATCTTCAGAGTGAAACACAATCACCGTTCATAGAGAAGCTAATTATCCACTGCCAGTTAAGCCCTCAATAACTGATCTCTTGACAGCTGGTAATAAGTCCCAAACCCCATTGCAAATTGCATTAAAATACATATTTATCCACTGGAGAAAGATGGGGAGCACAGCTCATACGGTCACCAAACACTACAGCTAGCAACAGTTCCCTTCTTCAAGACAGCTTTCCTTGTACCTTTCAATTTTGGATTTTCCTCTTCTCTGACTACTTAAGGCTTGCGCATTTCAAACACCAAATGGTGAAAAGATAGCTTTGGCGGTTGTATTCTGTCTTCAGTGAATATATGAAACTATGCTCAGACAGCCTGGTGATTTTTTCCCTGAACATTTGTTTGAAGTTGACTTTTTGTATAGTTTCACTGAGAAACTACAAGTGTCTTGACTAAATTTTGCATTTGTTAAAAAAGGTAACAAGGGACGTAGGAGATGGGAGAAGAACTGATTTGAAAGTCCGATAGCACGCTGGTATCAGCTCTTCCAGGTTATAAAACTGTTCCATCTCGAAGGTTTAGACCACAAAGAAGCAACCTATTTCCCAGATGAGCTCTATTTCACCTCCCAACTTTGTTTTCCTCGTGCTTTGCTCTGCCCTGAGGGCCAGTATATGTTCTTAAAGCTTTTTGCAATGTAACTAGTGTAAAGAACTACTTTGTAGGTGAAAATTTGAAAGTCAAAACTCATTTAGCTTTGTTCCATTGCTACAAAAAAACCCCCAACCCTAAACCCAAAAGCTAGTGAATGACAGAGGAAAACAAAAATATTATGAAAAGGTTTTTATGGCTGTTCTTGGGTACAAATAAATATATAGCAATAGTGCTTAATTTGGGAGAACAAGGAGGACAAAACTGTGTTACTTTAATGATAACACAATCGTGATAAAATTAAAAGAACAGGATAAATTCCATGTAAGTTCTAAATGGTAGGTGAATGTGGCAAGTCTTGGCTGACTTTCTGGTGACTAGTCGTATCTGTTCCTGGAGTAATGCATTCTCTTAATAAGTACACACTGCTGAAAGGTTTCCTCATTGTTACCATTCCAATCTTGGCTCAGACAGTGCCTCATTGTGTGATCTAAAGACCAATCTACTGCGCGATTCTGTAACAGCTTAGTGGAAAATTTACCATTCAACTTCAAAGGCTGAAGAATCTAAATTTCTTTATGCCCTAATTTGTTCTTTTATAAAATTTGTTCTAATATCTCACAGGGATAGTGTGAATTGAATTAATTAATAGGTACAAAGTGTATTTATATCTTTGCATTAAAAGACCTACTCTATATCTGTCTATCTTGTTCTCCATCACAGAAGTATTTAAGGCCTTTGACATTATTATACACCAAGGAAGAAATGAAAATGTTTCTGGTGATTGTTCCTCCTTGTTAGGCAACCATATTTTTCAGTGCTTTTGATTAGTGCTAAAGACTGTTGCATAGCAGTGAATCAATAGATGATTGGTGTAGCCCTTTCTTTTAATTGTCACCACCTCTACTATAGATAGATCCATTTTTTTGTTTTGTTTTGTTTTGTTGGTGCTTAAGAAAGGAATTGCCATGAAAATAGAACAGTCCTTAGTTCACTTCCTTTTTTTCCCTCATCACACTGGCATGTGCATCCATCTATCACTATCGTAATGTGCTTTGGAGGTGTAAAAGGCTATTTAGTACATCTTCCCAGTAACTACCTCTGCATAATAGGAACACCAGAATTGAGAGTACTTTTCATTCTCTGAACGACTGGAATACTTCTAAGTAGATGAATGAAGGAGGTCTTTAAGCAAGAACTTCAGGAGACCCAGGTAAGATAGTGATATTAGGAGAACCTTAAAATAATTCTCTTAATGCTCCTTTTATATTTGTTTAATTATGCTATATATTCTGATGGCTCTAAAAACGCAAGGTATTTTTAAATACCTAGTTTATGTTTTTACATACCCCAAACTCACATGCTTTAGTTGTCTTTGTGCCAAGTGGTGTGCTGAACAGCAGATTGTAAAGATAGCAGCAATGTAATTCCTACCATCTTTAAAAATAACAGCAAAACAACTGTGTCAGTTAAGTACTGGCTTAACAATTTTGTCCTTAAGGTTCGGAGTTTCTAATAATTCCTCTGGAGCAGCATACGCTTCTATGTAAGATCAAGGGGGTTATCTAATCTTTTCCTTTCCTTGTCTGATCCAAGACAAATTTTGTAGTGCATCTGGATATTTTTGTGGAGTGCTCTGTGTGTTCAAATGACAGACCTGTGATCTTTCTGTAAAAATTACAACCTATGAAATCAAATGTCTCTGGTGAAGATTTTAATCTTGTGCTCTGGGACGCAAAGGACGTCTGTCACTCTATCCGAATAAATGCCGACATTGCAAAGATTGTGCTGACTCATTACACAGATGTGTCTATGCACCGAATGGCAGACAGCTGTGCTCTTTGAATAGAGTGCCAGAAGCAGTGGGAAGGGGAAAGGAGGGGCAGAAGGTAGCTGTCCCATCACACTGTGTTCGATACAGGAACGTTTCGCATGTGCGAAGTATTCAGTATCTTGCTAAGTGAGCTCTTCCACCCTCTTCTTCCCTTAGGATCAATTTAAGATGAATGCTATGACTAGAAGGAAGCACCTTTTATTCCTGAGAAAAGAAGTGGGGCCAACTGCGTTTATCATTTTGCAGTTTTAGTGCTGTTTTTCAATGTTTGGGATATAACAGAGAAAAGTCCTAGGCAAAGAAAACCAAATTCTTTACAATACACTTCACTGTGATCCCATTCTTCCACAACCGCGTTTTCGCTTTCTAGCCAAATTCCTTTAACGTACTTGAGAGGTTTGTGTAGTTCCTACTGTTGTTTTATCAAAATGACGATCACTTACTGGGAGATGAGACTTGCTCAGCTGAGAGGAGAGCCTGTGTGCCCATTCTTGACGTGGCCTGCCCAGCTGGGTGGCTATGAGGAGCACCCTTTTGCGATGAAGTTACAGAAAGAAAAGGACCAACTTTAGAAAGACTGGAATTGCTCAGGTGTACTCAAGAATTTAGTGCAGGATGACGTGACTGCCACCCCCAAATGTAGGCATCTTGAAGTTCATCTGATCTTGCAGTTTCCCAACTCCTAATTCAGTAATGCCACCTGGATCTGTTTGTCCAGCCACAAAGGAAGATTCCTCTGCTCTGCTGTTTTACTGCCATTCCCACACACTCAAGTGCCCAGAGGTTGAATCCATTTCAATGAAAAACACACTTGGTTTAAACTACACACTTGTGACCAGTGCTTTGGTAGCAATATCTTACATTTCTTTCATCTGGGAGGTTTTGAAAGCTGCCTACATCATGAAGGCTGCAAATTATTTGTAAACAAGGCCTTGCTACTTGCAAACTTAGATGTTGTTTTGTAAAGTAAGGTGGATTGAATTATTACAGTCAAATCCTTAATGTTACTCTTGTTTACAGCACACTTCCCTTAACAATAAATCTCCAAGCCCGTGGGCACTTTCAATTACTGCATCTTCCTCGCTTAGCAAAGGAACTCATAAACCTCTCTTCCTGTCATACCGTTTTGAAAGATTTTTGTATGTATAGAAGACTGTGTAGTCTGACAATGCTTATATTAAGAAAGACTTATTTAAAAAGATAACTTGTGTGGTTCACCTGTCTTTGCCTGTGACAACGGGAAAGAAGGGATACAGAGATTACTATAGGAAACTTCGACCTTCCTTCAAAGTTTATTCCTAAGCCATGTGAAAAATGGGTAGGAAACACAATGGAACTAAATCTTTAAAATTCATTTAAGATTTTTGTGATGTGTAAAGAATTGTTCTTGGTATAAACTATTTCAAATGTACAGCACCAGATTTCTCAGCATTTCAGGTTTTATGAATTTTAGAGAAACCAGAAGATGCAGCTGTAAAGGCATAGATATCTCTTCCACAGATGATTTTGTGCCATTATTTGAAAAAGTGTCATGTTTACATAGTTTCTTGACCTACACAGATGGCAGAGGAAGATTCACCCTCATTTTACAGATGTAAAAATGAGGTGTGTGCAGGAAATAAAATACAAATTTCCCAAGTGCCCTTCTTTTCTATTCACATCTAGAAAAAAAAATAGAAAATGTAGGAATCACAGCTGACAACTCCTAACTGTTTTTCCTTATAATCTGTGTTTGTTTTCATTATAAGGTTCTAAGAGGTATGGTGTGTTTTGAGTAGAAATCATCATTATGATTTCTACGGGAGAGCTGGGAAGGACTTTTTACAAGGACATGCAGTGATAGGGCGATGGGGAATGGCTTCAAACTGGAAGAAGGTAGATTTAGATTAGGTATTAGGAAGAAATTTTTCACTTTGAGGGTGGTAAGGCGCTGGAACAGGCTGCCCAGACAAGTTGTGGAAGCTCCGTCCCTGGAGGTGTTCAAGGCCAGGCTGGATGGGGCTTTGAGCAACCTGGTCTAGTAGAAGGTGTCCCTGGCTATGGCAGGGGGTTGGAACTAGATGATCTTTGAGGTTACTTCCAACCTAAGCCATTCTATGATTATTTACTCACCACCAGTGAGTTAACAGAAAAAAGGCAGGGGAGTGGAACCAGAAATCCAAAACCTAAGTACTGAAAAACATCATGGTCCAGGTTTTCTGAACAGATAGGTAAAAGTAATTTCTGAAATCTGTGCTTAGAAGTATACATTGATAGAGTAAATAGACTAAGTTGCTAGTGGAAACTGGAGATGTTCATAATTTCTGAAAATTGGTCCAGCTACTTAAACGTCTGCTAGAAAACTAATTTTAGGAGTGATAGTTGAGAAACATTGATGAATATTGCCAGTGTCATGTTTAACTGTTAAACAAGTAATAACATATAATCTTCTATGCGTTAGTGTAAAAATACTCCTTAAAATAAATAACGATAAAAATATATGAAGCATACAACTCTCATCTTGTAACAGTAATGGATATACTGCAGCAAGTTTCACTGATTAAAAACTTTTTGTGCCAAGTTTGTTTCCTGTTCATCAAATGGGATGTAAAATGCAGACTACCTTTCTGTATGGCATATTAACATGTCAGCTTTGCTTCTGGAAGGCAGTCCACATTCCTTCACTGGTTTAAGGTTCAGGTTTAAATGTCTCCAGCTGTCAAAATTTTAATTTGGGTCACTGGTAGACCTCTGACTGCTGTGGGTAGAAAGAAAACAGAGCAAAAGGCAGGAGGTGTGCTCTCACCCACCATGCACTCATTCAAAGAGCGCGCAACTTCTGGCACAGTATGTTGATCTCAGAAAATAGGGCTCAGGAGGCCACAAAGTCCATTCCTCTGTCCTAAGTCAGAGGGAACAGTATGTTGATAGCTGTATCTGTTGTCTTTGCCATCCCTGTTTCGCTGTTACTGGATAAAAAGCCTTTCATTTATATTTGGCTTTGTTTGGCATATTGTTGTGTTTTCCAAAATCTAATGTGTTGTGAGATTTGCCCTGTGCATGTCGTGCATTGACCCTTATAATACTGCAGGTATTTAGTGCCATAACATCACACTGGAAAGCAATGACACATTAAAGAATTATAGAATTCTGTTATCATTAATAAAAGAATATTGTGTGTTTTGCTGATGTTAAAAATAGAAAAGTTAATATAAAGAATTCTGGAATCTACAGAAATGGTAGTGTTAACAGTTACATCTGCAGTAATACACGTGCACTTCTGCCATGTGGAACTACCGGACTTTCTTGCACACAAGTAATGTTGTTAGCTTGCTTTTAAAGATTTGGCTAACGTGAATGCTTCATTTTCCAGTTCTTTTTGTTACGTTCTTTACAATGGAATTATATTGACAGATGAGCCTGTCCTAGTATATATAGATTATATAGGATCATAGAATATCTCGAGTTGGAAGGGGCCCATAAGGATCATTTGGTACCTCAGACCTGGCAATCTGAGTCAGATACTCCAAAATAAACTGTTCAAGTTGAAAAGTTGTCACCAATTCAGATCCTCAGCCCTATTTGTGAGGTGCAGTGAGGATATAGAAGGGACAATTCGAGAAAAAAAGTGGCTCCAGGGATACAGAATTTAAAGAAATAAGAGGACAGGTCCTGCCATTAACATTTGAAAGCGTTGATGCTAGAAGCAAAAGCTTTTGTAATGTAAGAATTAAAGGAAGATGAAGAACTGAAAAGAGATTTGCCCTGTTCATTGTAAAATCAGGCTGACTGTTTGTTTAGTTCATCATTGCTGCTGTGGTGTCTATGGCCTATTTGAATTCTTCCCCTACCTTGCTCTGCTCTTCTGGTGCACTGTTCAGGCCTCCTGACAATTATAACCTAATATCAATACGAATTCAGAAAGAATCGGGCCCCAGTCCTTTTGTCAGTTGTTATTTATGTTAGCTTTCCAGTGAATTGAAATGAAGAAAAAATATTTTCTACTCACGTACAAAACAAATGTATCATACGTTCAGGGAGTCCCTACTTAGGGTACTACCTGGACCTTAACAGAACGTGATGCACCAGAGCTCCCTTTCCTGCTTGAAGACCCTTCATCCCAAGTGGCTCTGAATGAGCCACAAAAAGCCCAGCCACAGTTGTCAACATCATTTATCCTATGCTCAGAAACAGCGCCGGGGCCTGTAGGCAAAGGAAATTTGAGCGCTCTTTCTTGTTCCTTCCCTTTCTTATGACTAAACTGTTAAAACCAGTGCATCTCTATGAAATGCTGTAGTTTCAGTAAAGTGGCATATTTTAGCAAAAGATAATGTTGGTGAAATTTTTCAGTCAGCTGACGCAGATCGACAGTCCCAGTTTCTAAAGGGGAGCCACAAATGAGAGTAAGGGGTACCGGATTTGAATAATGAGTCTTTGCAGTGAACACTACTTGGTAGAGACACTGTTTGCAAGATTGTCTGACCTCTAAAATACATTAATCATCTGCCTCTGATGTAAATCCATTTCAGAGGGAAAACATTCATATATTGACCGTAGCCTTTCCTGTTACACATAGAGTAGGGTGGCAGTAAATTTTGTTCTTTCCCACTTTTTTAAGAAAATTGATTGTGTGTGGAAGTAAAGGTGTTTTATAGAATTTTTCTTTGTCAACAGAACGTCTCTTACAGTATACTATCTAATATATATAAACCTGTTCTTTTGGGGGCCACACCTGCTAAAAATGCATCTCTAAATTCTTGAATGGAAAACCTATTTTCTAAGGCCACCTATGTGAGTGAAAATGCAAAATTCACCTTAATAGCAGATCACTTTATGACTATAGCTGTTGAGGGCATTTGGCAACATTTTAAATTGAATGTTAGAAAAATTAAAATTCCTTTGGCATTAATTTTGATAATATTGACTAGGATCTAACAATCATTC
Source organism: Vanellus vanellus (assembly GCF_965231255.1). Lineage (NCBI taxonomy): Eukaryota > Metazoa > Chordata > Aves > Charadriiformes > Charadriidae > Vanellus > Vanellus vanellus. The sequence goes on from NC_138919.1 coordinate 5,383,665, forward strand.
TAGAAAAAAGATTAAAAGATGGAAGGTGTTATTCAGTGCTACAGAAAATAACATTGTATTGCAATAGATTTAATAGAATTTTAAAACAAATAAGCAAATTGGACAATAGAGAAAAGAAAAAGAAAAGCTAAATCTGTTTTTACCAGATAAATCAAAATGCTAGATCTTTCAACAAAAAATATAATCCAGGTATCTTGCAAGTTTCCTGTTCATATTCACCCACAGCTGGCAGCCATTAGGACAACCAAGTGACATAGGACAACAGTTCCAACTGTAGAAAGCCAAAGTAAAGCCTTCATGAAATCAAATCTTAGCCATTTCTTCTTCTTAATACCCTTCTAAGGAACAGCAAGACATTTGCCTTTTAAAATAACTCTCAGATCCAATTATTTAATAGTAAGAGATGAAAAAACATTAAACAAATCTAATAACCGCCAAATTAATGCAATTTCCTACACTTGTGTTTGGTAACTGAAAACAAGCTAAACAGCTAAATAGCTGTCTAACCTAAGGAGAATGAAAAAATAGTGTGCAAAAACAGCCTTTAGAGAAAATGTCTCCCACCAATATCAGATGTAGTAGTAGGAATCAAAACTGAAGGAACTATTTTAAAATACATGCCAATTTATTCATATTAGGAAGTTAAATGTTAGATTCTCAGATTTCAGGGCTTAAGAGTACCTGAGTGTATAAGTGGTCAAAAGCGATTTGCTGTTGACATTACTGGATCAAGGCCCTTTTGAAGTTACATTGCATCTCTTTTCCCTTGCTTTAGATATCCCTCTGATGATCAACTATAAAGAACACTGTGGAATTAGTTTAATTTTTGATTATGTGGAAAGAACTTGACTATGATAGGCTGTGTTGCACCTGGAGGGCTTAAATAGCTGTAATTTGATTTAACCAAGTGAAATAAGCAAGTCTGCGACGGTAGAGGGAAAAGACTATACACTAGTTCGACAGCATCCTTTTTCTGCTAGAGGACCTTTGCAAAAAAATAGCGTAGTTCTGGCCACTTTGAGATTCACGCTCTTATTGACCGTCTTCCTCAATCTTCTTAGCAGTAGGTTACAAATTATTTTTTTCACATAGTCTGTTAACCTCTGAAAATGTAATAGCTGTATTTGATATCATTTCTGAAATGAAAACAAAATCATCCTGACTTTTTAGAGTCAATATCTAATTTGTCATGATTTGTACACAACTGCCAAGTTAAGGAGGTAACTATGCGGATCTGAATCATTACTCGTGTTCGGGACAATACTTTCTTTGATTTCCTGAGATTTACTGACATCTAAAATTTGGTATAAAACAGGGTCTTCCACTCTAAATTTCTAATAAGCTATGAAACCAGTGGGAGCCATACGCTGAGCAAGAAACTCTTTTTGAAGAAGAACGACATCAAAAACATGCCTCTATCTCCAATGAATGGATGCAACATGGACAAATCGCCAAAATCTGTAGTACAGCCTCTTTTTCTGTAGAACATCCTAAGTTATGTCATTAGCAGAAGTACACTAAAATACTCTTTACTGTAAAGATAGCAAGCAGAGTTGAAATAGATATTTCTGTTTCTTGAATTGGAAATCTGCTCGCCATTTGGGGCTAACTTTGGGGGAGAAGAATTTTAATCTTCAGTATGCATTCTGTCCATTCATTTTATTGTGGTAGGATGCAAATACGACACGACATTAATGTTATTATGCCAGGTAAACGTTTTGATGCATTGCGTGTCTTTTGAGTCATATCAGTAAATAGTGCGGTAAATATAATAATCGTAAAGCATTCTATAGGTTCACAGTCTTATAACGAACTTAATTAATATAAAATCAAAGTTAAAGCTCAGCAAACTACTCATCCAGCAACAAGATAATTTTCATGGGCAGTAAGATAAAGATGATTGGCTTTTTGATAGTCATTAGATAGAGGATCTGTTCTCATTCTGGACCTTAAATATCTATCAGCCTTCTCACAGAGAGAGCACCTGAGGAAGAACGTGAGTACATCTTCTAGGATTTACACAGATGTGGCCCAGAAAATACCCATGGGAGGATGTTATCTAAATATCTAAAATCTAAATATCTGAAAGCAAGAACATAAATTTGTCACTCTGTCACCTGCGTTTTGGATCTCCTAGATAAAGCAAATCTAGGGAAACCAAGCGGAATTGGGCAGTGCGAGTACTTCCCTTTCATAAATTCACACTGAGCTCAAATTTGGCCATTAACCAATGGATTATTCTTTTTCCTTTGGTTGACAATTTGCATGCTTAAATAAAAAATGAGGCCACTCATAGAAAAGAAACAGAAAATCAGATAATTTATAGACTGACTTACTGGGTTGCACAGAAGCCTATCAGCTGCTTTTAACCAAGTAATAAAAGCTGTAAGACCATTTGACTTTTGGGTGTATGCTATCCCTAGGCAAAGTATCACACATGCATTCAATTAGCTTTCACAGCACACTAATTTGAGTTTATGAAGCATATTGTCCCCACAGCAAAGAAATGCTGCAGGGCTATTGTAGAGTAACGTGCACCACAGCCTTACGTGATTAATGAGTTTTTATTATTACTGCTAGCCTGCACAAGCAGATTTACAAATTATCCAGATTGAAGGTCTAGGTGGCCAGTTCTTCCTGTGCTTTATGTCAACGCTTGAACTTTCCTTTATCTGAAATGTGAAGTTTATTTCAACGGAAACTAGCATTTAGGGACAAAGGAAAATATAAAAGAACTTGTTGTAAAACTTGGGAATGGACAATATGTTTCATGAAAAGCATTTTGCAAGAAGTGCAGTTTTTTAATTAGGAGGAAAGGTGTAATTTTCATTAAGTAGTTCTGTAAGATGGGATTAATCATGAGGAAAAAGTCCTCAGTATTTATTTTAAAGTGAAGAATCTTCCTATTAAATTGGTGTTGTTTTTTTTTTTTTTATTAGCATTTCATGCTCACTAAAGCTGTATTAGCAACATCTTTCTCTTTCACTTTACATTTAAAATACAAGTTTAATATATATTCTTTGCTTGCATTTTTTAGGCGAGTGCAGCTATTTTCTGTTCCCTTTCTCCTGTTCCTTGAGCTTTTCTCAATTTCAAGAAACATAAATTGTCTAGGCCTACCAGAAGAAAAGCCCATATCCCATTATTTCACTTGAGTGTGGACTTTGGGCCACATCCATCAGAAAGATATTTCTGTGCCTGTCACATATGCACAGTCGTGTGTATGGGACTGCTCAGATGCAGTTGGGTACCTTGAATAAGTATCACTGTGCTCATCTACCCTAATCTCCTCCCTGCTCTCTTCTGTAATGTAGCAATGGAAATTATTTAACGGGAGGCGTTTGCAAATGTAAAAGTTTTCTTTTGCTTCCATAGCTTCACTGTAACCTGAACTTAATAAATGTCTTTGAAAAGTTGCGTACATTAGCAGTATTGTAAGGTAAGTCAGTTAGTTTTGCTTTATCTATTTTTCAAAAGAAACACAAAGAAACACCTTTGGTTTACATTTCAGGAACATAGCTAAGGATAACTTTGCCGTTAACTTGCATTTAAGAGATTTGCACTTCTTCACTACATCCAGGTCAGCTGAGTTACCTAAACCACCAAGATTACAGAGGTCTGAAGCTTCTGTCGTGCGATTTCTTTTGCTGGTGATGCTCTGTTACAGTGAATTTCCTTCCTGTTAATCTTTTACTTGCTCTATTGAATCTCCACTGTTTAGATTTGTAATAGAATGCAAGTTTTTAATATGCTGTGCTATATACTGTTTAATACACTCTTGGTCCTACTGTATACCGACTGGGCATCCTCCTCAGAAAAGTACAGTACTGAGAATCTGTTCTATCATGCACCAAGAAATGAAAGATCTCTTGTTGCTCCTCGCTTGTACAAATGAGCAAATCAAAGTCCAGGTTTACCTCTGGCCCAAGTTATGAAAATCTAAGTAAAAGAAAATACTCACTGTTAAAGTATAAATAAAAAGAAGTGACGGTTAACTTTGAGAGTTACAGAAATATGCAAAGTATCTCAAGAAGTTGAATTTATTGTAGGGAGGCCAAGTATGACAGAAACTCAAAAATTAACTCCGGAAGATACCAAGTCATATTGCTAGCTCTACTGTGCTCAAAATGCCATTCTTTTTCCCCCATCACATTTTCTTGCATATTCTTGCTAAACTAAAGCAAGATAGGCAGAGTAATATTCATTTTCTTGATTTTCTCTTCAGCTAATGTGAAGAAGGTTAAGTGGAGTTAAAATATAGTTAAATATATAAATACAGTTTGTAAGTAATATAAGCATAATATAAACATAATGAGCATAATATAGAAATATGTTATGCTAAATATAGTTAAAAAGTAGGCAAGGTTGAGGTGGAGTAAGGCAATAAAGCTTTCTTGTTCCCAGCAAACCAGTCATTAAGTGGGTTTGGTCCCCACCCAGGCTGGGCCAAGGACGCAAAGCACCTGCCTGGGTTTATAGCCAGGCCCTTCCCTGTCCCTGCTGGGGGTTGGGATGTTAGTAACTTACGTGTATGTAATTTACAGTGTTTCAGAGGTTTGTTTCGTTCATTGAAAACTTCAAACCCACCTAAAAGTCCGATTCTTTGTCTTTTGAAGTCTTGTCATTGATTTTTGAGATAGGAGCATCAGGTCCTCAGCAGACATTTAACTGACATAGCTGCTCTCATTTATTTCTTCTGGCTACATCTTAGAGCCAAGTAAAAGCCATTCTTGAACACAAAAGGAAAAAAAAAACAGGAAGGGAATGATGAAGTCTCCGTGGTCCAAAAAAGACAGGCTTCTGGCTTTGACGCCCAGCCACTTTGGCAAAAGACTAAAAGCAAAGGACTTGCTCGTGTATACAGGATGCACATCCGAGAGCGCGCTTTGCATCCCCGCTACACAAAGGAAACAGCTCGTCAGCAAAAAGCCTTCTAATAAATCTAGAAAGACCTCTCAGACCTTTCTGGTTTGTTTCAGTGATTTTTCAAGTTATAGGAACTGTCTAAAACCTTTCCCCTCCAGTCTTGTAAAGCAACAGTCAGCATGTAGCATGGGGTTTGTTTTGCAGCCTTTTCACTGATGTCGAAGTTAGCCGATACAGAACTCCTGCTTTATTTGTCCCAAATGAACGTCAGTTACTAGTGCAGGCTGGCTAATTCATCCCATGAATTAGGTAATTTCATTTCAGAACACTTTGTCCTCTATTACAGCCTTATTCTTCCTGGTTTGTGGACTATTGTCCCCTCCTTCCCCCCCCCCTCCCCCATTCCTCAAAGCTTTCACATTTAACTGGTTACACAGCTAGGAATATAACGTTTCAAAGATATAAATAATAATGAGCTCCTTTAATAAAATCAGACATAAGTTATGCAGCAGACGTCAATTATAATGGATTTTAAAGGTTTTGATCTAGAACCTGGGTGGCATTACATTTAGACTAATAACTGTAACTATGATTTATGTGTTTGCAACTGAAATGGTTTCAGTGCTTCGATATATGTCCAAAGTAAAATTTATAGTCTGCTAGAGAATGTATAAATAATGAACAGCCATATGTCATATTGCATTTAGAAATTTGACTTCTTCCACAGCCAGCATAAGGTAAAATGAATTAAAATTTTAAGTTCATTGGGGATCAAGTTACTTTAATACTTTAAAGCAGCTCCGCAAATACAAAAATGATTTAATTACTTTTCCTGCAGTAAAAAATAACATATTTTTAAATTTGCAGTTGTATTCACGTTAAGCCACAACAAAGAGTAAAACATTTGCTGATAAGAAAGGAAAATTATTCACTTTACTCCTCAAAATATTTGTCACTAATTTTTCCTTAGATAGCAGAATGAGGATAACAACTATTGATAAAGAAATGCTGCACAAAGAATTTAAATGGAAAGAAGCACAATTACTATAATTTTCAAATTACCCTCCCCCCCCCCCCCCCTTAAATGCCCATTTCATGTTGGAAAAACCCCTCTAACCTATTTTTGGTAAGAGGAGCTGCACGTGACTTATATGAATACATACTGCAATTTTCCAGTTGGTCATTTGAAAATTAGAAGTGCACCTGACTAACGCTCAGGGTCCGTTTGCAGCAGAAAGACCACCCGAGCCTCCCTTGCAGCAGGGATAGTTTCTCAGAATGTATCTCCCTTTTCTAAATCTTGGTTTACACATTTTATATCTTGCTAACCAAACTATTCCTGGTTTTATGTGTTCTTAGCTATCTCTTGAAATTTGTCACTGTCGTGAATAGACTACGAACAAAAATGAGATGACAACTACTATTTTATTAGTAGCTTATAAGGTGCTTTCCATTTGGCCCATAACGAGAGATGAAGCATAACAGAATTTCAGTCCTATGGGAAACTGGAGTGCTAAGATTTGGCTCTGGGAGCCTGTTCTCCTTACCTCGTCAGATCACTTTTGCACCGGTAAATGTTTCTCAAAAATTTTAGGTGGTTCTTCTGGAATTTACACCAAGAGAAGGGCTATGTGTTCAGCATTGCCCATGGCTTGATGCTTCCCTTTTCCTTTTATATGGGAATACTCTTTTCCTTTATTCCCTGGAGTGGTGGTACCAGGACTGAACTTAGTGAGCTCTCCAAGAAGCAGAAATAAATAAATGAAATATTTGTAGTGAAGCCATCAGCAGAGATGACATCTATTCCTCGGCAGACCCTTCTTTTGTATTCTTGGGAAGTTATCTAACTTCTCATAGAAAATGCTATTGATTTTTAGCCTGTTTTGTCAACCAGTCAATAGCCACACACAGAGGCTACTCATGATACACTACTTTTTTTTTCTTGTCAGAAAAAGTGCAACTGTATGTTGTGTTACTAATGTGGCCAGCTGGGTGGGATTTTTCTCTTGCACTTTAGGTATTAATACATATGCTTGGTTTATAAATGTCGAAGTCTGTTTTATCCTCCCTCTAAAAAGGTGTCTTAGCTGAGACAGATGCTTTTGCTAAGAAATAGTACTGGTGTCTTAGAGTTAACATGCCTTTGGGCTCTGACAGACATTTGGCAGCAGATTGAAACTGGGTGTCTGAAATGGTTACTGCTCTCACCTTGTCTATCACAGATTGAGTTTGTCTTGCTACGCCAGACTGAAGGCGCGGAGCTGGATTATGAGTACCTCAGACCCCCCTGTTCTCAGAAAAGGCAACATCTGTCAGAGGAGGGCAGAAGACTAGGAGAGGAAACGAGCAATGAAAGCACAAGTAGTTTGAAAATTCTAGATTAATTTTTAATTTTTTTTAAATAATGCAATTGGGCAAGCGAAAACGCTGATAGAAAGATAAGTAGTTCAAATTCTACAATTCTGAGTGAACAAGTCTTTTTGAATATTGAAATGTCAGTTCACCTCAAGTTATCACGTGTGTTTAGTCTCAGGGAACATGACGTACCATTCAGAGATCAGTTTGCTTGTAGTTATTGAATATAGGGTAAAAAGATGGGTTTGTGGTTTTCAGTTGGAGCAGTTTGATTCAGATTTTAAGAGCTATTAAGAGACTGATGTTTCACTGCTGGATGAAATCATGGGGTGCGATTGTGGAAATGGATACTCCTATCTATAAAATATTATTGATGAGTAAAATTTGAAAATATATTTCCAAAATTGGCATAACACTGAACAAGGAGTGAGGTGCACTTATTCAAAACTTGGAATTCTCGCATCAGTTTGTCCGGCCCAGCTCTCCATCCGTCCCTTTCCTTTCTTGAGTTTACCACTCTGATTTCTGTCTTGCCCTATCTATTCATGAGCATAATGTTGTCATTTTCTTGTGCTTCGGCAAAGTCCTAGTGGAAAAGATACCCAAACATCAAAATTTAATGTTAACTTGTGGATCTGACTGTGCGTGAGCACCTGTTACTTGTGATATCCAATAATCAGACACATTGCCACTTTTCTACCTGCAGGAACAAAGGTTTTAGAAGAGATTCTATTTGCAAACAGATAAGTCTGCATTCAGGTGGATCTTATCAAAAGAGGCTGCTGCCATTTTCTGGTGATAATCAAGAGCATGTTGTCTCAACAGGAGCTTATTTCTCTTCTGCTTCCTTCAAACTGTTACCACAGCTTTTCAGAGAAACGGTTGCTTCTAGCTTTCTAGAATTTTGGGGGGATTTGTTACTAGAAATTAATTTTAGCAAAAGGCTATTTATGAAGTTAGGTGAGTTTAAGAAAAAGTCAGGAGACATTTATAGCACTGAAGACTTGGGGAAATTCGGTAGCGGCTGAGATCTGCTCTCAGGATTTGGTCAGTTTAATGGAAGTATAAATAGCTGGAATCATCTTCTGTAGTCTGGGCTTTCATCTAAAAGTAAACCGGTAAGTATTTTTTGAAAAGGTGTAGTTGCTGCTTTCATTACACGGTTTTGTGTTCATAAATAAATGTTACCCATGTAAAGAAAACTGCAAATAGTGGCTACCGTTTTAGAGACAAACCTTACAGTACCTGCCACTCACAACCTATTTATGTTTGTTATCATTTAGTAGTTTCACCTTGAAAACAGCTGTTTTCATTGAGTGGAACTTATACATTCTACAGGTCTATGACTTCAATCGTGTCACTCAGCAATTTCACTGTACTTCTTTTGGGGCTTGGGGGGGGGGGGGGAGAGATCTGTAGCTATTCACGTCACTGATAGATAAAACATTACTGTATCTTTTTTCACCTGTTGTCACTATTCAAACTGTACCAGGATTTTTAAAGGTGTCTTGTTTCACCAGATACATCCTTACAAGTTCAAATACTTATTAATTTATGATTTATGATTAGTTAAAAGACTTTTCTTGTTAAAACTCTGATCACTGGACTAAAACTTGTCATAGACAAAGAGAGTTGCCCTAGTTCATTTAAACTCTACGTTTTTTTTTTCTCCTAATTATGATTCAAACTGATTGAAAAGTTTTGGATTCTCCCCCCCCCAATTCCTCTTAATATAACGGCAAATAAGTAAGTAAGGGTCTTCAGCTCACAAATATCTTTGAAGTTGCTTTTCAGCTCCTTGATTGGGCTCAGAGAAAAGTTTCTGTATCTCATTGGATTGGAGTTGCTGGTTCACATCATGTCTTTGTGAGACTGGTACTGAAAGTTTTTTTACTCCGCTCCATGAATTTTTGAAGACTTCAATGATTTTCATATTTTACAAAGAAAACTTTCTGTATTATCAGGTAATTAAACTGAGAAAACAACAGTTTCTAGAAATTGGTTTTTAAAATTACCATGTTGCTTTCACTATGCTGTCATCAATTGTTATTATCTTATTACCTAAGCTGCATGCTTCAAGATTCATGAAGAAATTAAAATATTTTTTTACCTGAACATATTTGTAACTAATGGAGAGTAAAGAGGGAGAACAAGCTTTTAGGAGCCTTGTTGTTGGGGGGGACAAATTGAGCCTTCAAATAATATGAAGAAACAATAAGAAGAAGCCATACATTTTGGTTGAATTCAAGTCCTCAGTGAAAGATCATTATGAGAATGTAATTTAGATGAAAAATTAATGCTTCATTCAGACATTATACGTAAAGGAAAATTTATCATAAACATAGGGCTTTGCGTTTTTTCATAATTTCCCCTCTTGGTCAGCATTCCTTACAGATACTGTCTTTTGGATAGTTATCAGCAACCTTGTCTTTACTTAAAATGTTTATTTGATCATTTCCATAGCGCTTTGGAGAACCCACCAAACAAAATACTTCTTTTATTCTTACACTCCATAAGACTTCCTTTTATAATGTAATATAGCCATCTCCAAAGGATTTGTGATCTGTGACTTGATACTTGTATTGTTCTATACATGTGAAGACTGAGATTCTGTGGGTGTGGAGTTTAAGGTGCTTAAGATCAAGCTAATTATATGCAGTGTTTCCATGTGTCTAATGATTTCACAGATGTGTGAATCCAAGTCAAAGCTCCAACAAAGTTGCGGGGTTTTGCAGAACAGCAATTTTTATTCAGGCTTATCTCCAGAACAGAGATGTGTGTTCCCAAGGAGAGAGAAAGGAAGGTGTTGATTTCTTTTGTTCCCTCATAATACTGAAGATCTGAGATCTATTTGGAAAGTTTTTTTGTTTCTGGTTTGTTTATGAATTATAATGTCTTGTTTTATTTCTCCTTGAAAATAGTTACATTTAAATAATAAGTAGGACTGTGAGATCTCAGTAACTGGAAACTGAATCTTGTGATTCAGTTTTTGAGGGAGATATTTCGTAATAAGATTAAAAAGTGAGAACCTTTGTTTATTTTTTTTAATAAGCTTTTTTAAATGAGATGGTATAGAGTCACTTTGGAGGATCTGAGATCTCCAAGGTGTCCTCAGCAAAAGCATGAAAAAGTATATAATGCACCTGACATTTCTGAATTAAGGAGAGAGTGCGTGTGTGTGCCTACATGCAATGCTAGAAAGGGGTTGAAATCTTCGTTGCCTTCTAAAAAAAAAGATGACTAAAAACTGCAACCATCTTCTCAGGTCACCTTAAATTCACTTTCGGTAAGTCTGAATAAGAGGCTAAAAGTAATGTGAATTTAGTGCCTATGACTGACTAAACCCCTGACTGGTTGCCCACACCCCCCCACGCCCCCCCCCACACACACACCCACACCCCCACACCCCCGAGGGAGGAATGCTGCGTGGGGCTGGGCAAGGGAGAGGTGCCGGTGAAGGTCAGGGAATAATGCAGGGTGTGCCTGGCCACAGCTGTTGCAGGGAAGCTGATAAAGGGGGGCTTTTGGTTTAGCTAAACAGCTATCAACTGTTGAGTGGAAACTGGTGGTCGCTGAGTTAGCCAGACCAGCATGGGGAGAGTGAGTAAGTGGTTCAGTCCAACATGGGGTATATAAACTCAGCAACTAGCAAAAGAATTTTGGAGACTTTGGAACTGGCTTCCACCCATGTGTTCTTCCCCAACTGGGGCTGCATCATGACGGTGAGCATATTCTAGAGACTGGTAACGTTGGTATTGGGGTTGAACTGTGTATTACAATTGCTATGTTTTTCTAAGTGTAACTAACATTTGTATTGTGTTTTCAGTATATTTTGTATCGCTGTGCTAAATCCTGTGCAACAGCAAGTACGATCAAATAAGTAATCTTCGTATTAAACATTACACCCTCCGTGTGTGGAATATCTTAAAATAACCTGGTGAGAGAGTACTGGGCTCTGACAGTGTCCCAACTTCCCCCGCATACCTCAAAGAGGAAAAACTCGCACATGGAGACAGTTTTGCAAAGGCATGGAAGAAATTTAGGTCAAATTCAGTTAAAACTTGATCATTTTGCTTATATCAGCAGTGTCTCTCTAGGAGCCAACTTGGCATTAGTCATGCAGGGAAAAAATAGTTGAATCAGCATTTCAGCCTCTATGTTGAGGGGCTAAAAGTTATTCTGGTGGCACGATTGCCTTAGAAAGGTCTGACATGCCATGTGGGAGGCCTCACCAGTATTTGAAGGTCCCTGTGCCTCTATGTTCATTTTACAGTCTGTAATACTGTATATCATACTCGGGCCACATCCTTTCAGAGTGACTTGCGGTTCTTAGATTGAACCGTTGACTTCAGTAAGATGATTAGCAGTAATGAAAACATGCCAGGAAATACAACGGCTTTGCTAATAGATATTTTTTTTTTGTAGACTTATTATGGATTCATTTTACCAAATTGAAATAAATATCTTAATGAAATTGTGAGTAGTTTTCAAATGTAGTTCATTATGTTAATTTGCTAAAAATTAAATGGTAATAAAAGATTATTAATGCAATAGTAGTGGAATATATGAAACTAGATTTTGCCAAAATGAGTAGAAAATAATAAATGCTTTAAAAAGGATTCATACTATAAAAAATATGATAGTATGAAGTATATTGTATTTATTGACAATTGTTGTGGATGCAGTCATAAATTCGTCTATGAAGTAAAGAGGACTAAGAAGTTTGACTTCATACAGAATTGTTCATTGGAGTTGGCCGTTGCAGTAAAAGAAAGATACGTTATCAATTGTGGATAGCGGAGTGCATAACCCCATAGCATTTGTCAAGTGCACTTTCATCAAATACAATACTGGCTAACTCGACAGTTAGCTATATCCACAATTGGCCTGAATGAAAGCCCACTGAAGTCAGGGAGAGTCTTTACACTTATTTCAGTGGACTAGCTCCAAAAGCTTCTCCAATGGGACATGTGGCAGAAACAGGTAAGCCTTTAGGCTGTCCTTCCTCACTCTCATAGTTGAAAAGATGAGCCACTGAGGTTATTGTTCTCTTCTATTATAGAAGCCTGGAAAAATGCTCATTTACACCCCAACATTGAGCTTCAAATAATCTTCATTATGAACCAAATTTTGTATGGTGCAAGGAAGCTGTTATTCACTGGTTTCACAACAGTTTTGTGTGTTACATCTACAAACATAGGGATTATTCCTATCTTATTCTTTATTCTCGCATCCTTATTTTATTAAGTGTTGCTAACCAGCCATTTGTCATGGGTGGGCCAGGTGAGCGTGCTCATCCCAGGTATCATCACAGTGTAGTCTTATTGCGATTTGTAATATGACCATCGTATGAAACACTGAATTCGGAGGTGTCATTGGATTGTGGCCAAACGTTTGTGTTACTGTTGCACGTGTTTGCTCAGTGAGAAGTATCCCCTTAGAGACTTCCTGCTGTAGTACAAAATTGAGTTTCTTGATCATGCTAGGGTGGCTTGAGTTGGGAGATCCTTCCCACATAGTCTAAGAGACTAGACGTTTATTTAATAAACATGCCTCTCCAGGGCACCAGTCAGTGTTTTGTTTTGGGTTTTTTTGTTGTTGTTGTGTTTTTGTTTGTGGTTTTTTTTTTTTTTTTTTCATATTAGGTTATATTGGTTGTATTAATTGGTTATATTATTGGTTATATTAGCATTTGAGGGCACTGGATGTCTCCAGAGCTTTCTATAGAGTTATGAGGTTTTTAGGTGACCAATACAAATGCTACTGTAAGCTACGGTTTCTTTTCAAGTTAGGATATGTCACCAACCACTGCTGTAAACCAGATTGGCAACGATGGTTTCACCAACAGGGATTTTTACCTCCATAGCCTCCTTAAAACTTGAAAGTTATCCCCAAATTTTATGTGAATCATGGAATAGAGCAAATTTATTCCTCGCTGCTATTTCATTTTTTGGCAGTGTGGCTTGACCTCTGCTACTAAATGTGATCTATGGGGTTTCTAAACTCTTCATATGTTTGCTCTGTCTGAAGGATACTGGCAGGCAACGTTGTACTTCTTGCACAAGAAAACTACTTCTGATGTTACTGTTTCCCCTCTTTAAAAATTGTTTTTGAAAAACATTAGAATTGTATGCTGATGTTAGATAATCAAGAAAATCCACAGTTTGGGGAAAATGTGCCATATGTCTTGTAATTCCAGCACACAATGGGGTATCTCCTTAACGACTTCCTCCGTGCCCCCAATTGTATCTCGGTGTTAGGAGACATATGGAGCCTTTTCCCCTTAACTGTGAATTTCCTTCCTGCCACTGTTTTTTCTTACAACCTTAATCTGCTTTTAATGTACTGCAGTTGTCTTTTCCTGCCAATAATCTTTTATCCCTTGTTAGGTGACTTCATTACAAATGACAGAACTAGAACTTCTGCATTTGGAGTGAGATGAATGCTTAAATTCAACTTTATTTCTCAATAACTGGGCAACAAGAGAGCTTTGAATTAAAGCTGCTATTCTGTGTTAGGCTTCACATTATAAAACCGGTGCATATCTGGTTGCTGATGGCATAAATGGTGTTCTGTAGTCTCTGTATGCACGTGTGTATAAAAGCTTCTAATGTGGTGATAATTGTTGTTTCTGAACATTTTGTGAAACCCTAGGTATAGAAACACACTTTTGCAATCTGATAAATTTTACTAAGTTCAACTGTTTAACATGGTGCAATTAGGGTCTGGCTGTATCAGAAATGACATGAACGACATACACTCCCAGTTTACAGGATATCTGTGCCTTTTCTTTTAAATCTTTTGTATTTTACAGTAGTGATGTACAGATTTATTTCTGAATATGAGTACAGCAAGCTACTCTATGCAGAAAATGCAAAAAGATCAGAAAAGATTTTGCACACATTTTTTGAAACTAAAAAGATCATGGTTCAAATTCTGCACTAATAAATTTATGAGCGGCTAGTCTTACTACTGTATGCTTTTATTTAAAAGATTTTAGATGGAAATAGTTATAATTGGAAATGTCCTTACTTGATCCAAAGCCTGAAGAGATCGACAAGACTTTTTATAAGGCTTTGAACTTAGTTTTAAAAAGTCATGTATGAAAGAAAAGATGATAAATGAAGATGACTTACATTCTGATATTGAGAATTTTTGTGCTAAATGAAGGCAAGAGAGGTGGTGCAGCCTTTTGCTTTCCAGGACTCGGGAGTTTGTGTAGAAGCCAGGGTCTTCCTACCCAGATGGGGAGAGGCTTGACTCTGAATTCCTCTTCAGTGCAGATGCTTTATTAAATGAGGGCGATCTGAGGAGCAGTATGCATTAGAAGTAGAGCTGGCTTAGGTTGCTTTTCTACTACCTAGAACAATGCTGGAAATAAAATTATGACACTGATTCGTGGTCCGGTTGATAGTCTGTTCCTGAGGCAAAACAGATTTTGATGTTGCACAATGCTAAGGCCAGAAAAAAATCACAGATTCACAAAATATTATTGAATAAACATGAGAAAAATAACTGTTGATTAAGATTTTTACTGCTTAGGATGAATGTATTACCAGAGAGACTGTAGTATGATTTATTTTTTAACCTAAGTTTGAATATTGTGGTTGCAGTTGAAATTTATTATAAGCGAATCTGAGGTGCACTGTTAATGGTGTTGGTAGAAAAATTTTCTGATCACCTAATTTTTATAGTTTATCTGTGATGGATGAAGGCGTGTTATGAGTCTGTGCTGGGAGAATACACTGAGGAATACTTCATTCAAAGTAAACGATTATCAGTAACTGTAGGTTTGATTTCAGACTTGAAAGCAGGCTGATTTTTCGGTCAGTGAAATTCTTGCAGAAGAGAATCCCCCTTTTTACATTTTGCATTTGGGGTCTGATTTCCAGCCACACCACAGAAAACTCCTGGTCTCCTGAATTGTGTGAAATTTCAACGTGCAGCAGATGAGGGAATGTTGGTTATTATCCAACTGTGGAGTTTGGAAGGCTTCCTAGTGGTCTGTTGAATGAAACATTTTTAGATCAAAGCTGGGGAGGGGTTGGCAGGGAGAGGTGATGGTCCATGAAAGTGGGAAGCAGAACTGTCTCATAACCTTCCCTCCTATTGCCAGTAGACTATTTGGATGAAAACAAAGAACTGAACAAATTTTACACATGCCTGAGTAAAACCTTCCTAAAAATGTATCATTTATGAGAGCTCATAAATGAAAGCTTGGTTTTATCACATTCATGATGCAGGAAAATATTTTTTTTTTTTTTTTTTTTTTGTGCACGTATGTTACTAAAGGCCCTGTGGGTTGGTTGGGGTTTTTTGTTTTGGGTTTTTGTTTGTGTCCCCCCCCGCCTTTTTATGTTTCTTTCTTTAGAGTGGCAATTTTAAATGGGGGGGATCAGTTGCTTATTGTTCACTGAAGTACCGTTTACTGAAGAAAATATATTCCCCTCCCCTCATAGTTACTGGCTGGTCATCACAATACCAGATGCCAAGCTGTAGAACACAGTTTTCCAGAAATGGCATCTGGCTTCCTGGCAGAGTCCACAGGCACTTGTGTTGATGGTTTTGGAGCTGCAGCTGGGTCTGGGTGGCTGCTGAGGGAGTATATGGTCCACCCTGTCATTCTAGATGCTCTTTACCTTTGGCTCACCTTTGATTCAGAATCATTTAAGCATTTGTGCCTTTCTATGATGCTGTCAAACATCAGTCTTTGAAATGGCTTTTCGTAGATCCATTCACAGTCAGGAAGAAGAAAGCCATTTCACTTGATCACTTATTTTCTGCATATATGTGTAAACTGTAAACCTGCTCATATACCAGCAGGTGGTTTATTTATCCACCAGGATGCATAGTGCAAGCACACGTATTAAGCCATTCATTTAAAGGGAAAAAGAAGAGAGGGAATCTGATAATCTTTCTGTGAATGCAAACATGTAATCACACCTTATTGTATTCCACAGTTAAAAGATGCAAAAGACTGAAGCGTTGTGTTAAAATTGCTGCCAGTGCCATTGTGTGGCACAGAGGCACAGTCCCCCATATGGGAGCACCTGCACCCCTTGTATCCGATATGCACCACACTAGGTCTGGATGAGGATTTTGCCTAGTGTTCTACTGTTTCCTGGGATACCCAATACCCTCCAGAATGATCCAAAACACGAGCAGTCAATAAAACTGAGTTCTCATCCAGCTGCCAACCTTCTGTGATGTGTTGGAGGAATCCTCTTGCTTCACTGTTTTTTACTTCCCTGTTTGTCCACATCTTATCACATGTATTGGGATGTATTTTAAAATAGCAGTGGTAGGCACCACAGGTAGTTTAAATAGCATTCATACTGGGCAGACTCAACTTCTGGAGGCTCTCCCTACTGGCAGAGGAATCTCTTTTTGGCTGAAACACTAGCATTGTATCTCTACTGTGATGGTGGTGGAGAAACTGGGCTGGGTATGACTGACAGCACGTTATCCTTCTTTTCTTTTTCAGACTTGGGACTACCAAGTTTCTGATGACACGACATCACTCCTTTCATTTTGTCTGCATGACTTGTACCAAGATGGCAAGCCCCATAGTGAAGTTGCCATATGAAAATATGCAAACGGTCCTTGTTCTGATTTTAACGATAGCATCTCAGATGCAGAATTATTGCTATTGCATCTAATTGCTAGTCCACAGTGTGGTATTTAAAATGGAGTGGTGGCAAGGATTCAATGCACAAATCTATTTATTTATAACCAAGTGACCTTCTGTTCAGCGATATTATGGATTCTAGCTAGGGAGAGGGATTCCGTTTCCCTGTGAATGTCTGGCTCAGTGTTGACTAGAACATGGCTTTTGTTCCCCTGCTGGTAGTGACAAAGCCTTTGACAGCATCCTGTGGGAGATGGAGCACGCCTGAATTCAATTTGCTTGATGTCCTTTGACCAAGCTGCAATTCACTGACTTGGTATAATTTTTGATAGGCAATGGCTGGGGATAAAATCCCATATGGCCTTTTACATCATTCTGCTTGGTACCTGGGAAAGCAGAAGACTATATCCGTGAAAGAATCTGCAATGTTCTGGAGAACATGAAAAACATTAGAAATGCTGCACAGTGAGAAACCTTGCAGTGAACTTAACAATATTGCATTCAATTTTATTTTTCTTTGGTTTTCATACACACATGACCTTATTAAGTTTCTAAACATAAACATATTCCTTTTCAAATACATCTTCAAAGTATACTTGAATTCTAGCCCTATAGGGACTTGACATATCAAAAGAAATTTGCTGACATAAACTGGTATGTAGAGCTTGATCTATTCTAATATATGATTTTAATGTTTCTCATTTTCTTGCCTTGCCAACTCACATCTATCACACGCTGTCACATTTAAGTTTCCTAAATTACTGCTTTTAACTTTTTGTCACTTATTCAGCGAAGAGATATATTCTAAAGCTCAGCTCAGCTTTTTTTTTTTTTCTTGTGATTGTATCTTAATATTAATAGTTTGAGGAGAAAATGGAAATTTTTGCTCAGTTAAGGAGACAGCACTTTTTGATAGATTTAGGATTCAATATCGTCCTGGTTTCAAATTCGAGACCTGATTTAATTTCCAAGCAAAGCACAGAATTCAGTGAGGCAAATGGAATAATGGCATGTGCGATGGGGAGGGTGTTCCGAGCATTGTAATTACAAGCAAGACAAAATATATCTTCACTACATCTGTTTATCAGTGATGGATAGATAGATTCATTTCCTATTGTTTGTAGTACATGTGTTGATGACAAAGTGCTCTGGTAAACTCTGTTGTTTGCAGGATAAGAGGAAATAATAATTGCACTCTTTAATCAAACTACTTTGACCTCAAGCTGACAATTTCAAAGTTGCCTCTTTCTATGCTTACAGCTGATCCTAAGCCCCTCATCCTTTTTGCCTATGAGTGTGTTTTAAGAGCTATGCACCTTTAAGGAGTTGGGAAATATGAAAATACTTCCAGATGTGCCAAACTTTGAAATTACTTTAAGTCCAGTTGCTTGGTTCTCATTTAAATAACATTATATTTCAGCTTCTTCTGATACTGGAGACTTTAGCATCATTTGTGCTATAAGCTGACTTTCTTCTGATGACCATTGCTTAGAGCTTATCATACTGTAAACATGAGTCCCACATCCAGTATGATAAAATGTAAAAAATAGTTTTAGGATAAAATAATTTTTCCCTTCATTGAGCCTCAGCTTCTCAGAGGCTGTTTAATTAACATGAACTCTTAGAATAATGAATTTAAGATCAGGCTGAACCATTATGAACCTATAGTTGGAGCTCTGACGTCGCTTGGTCAAATAACGTATGTCTATGTAGTGTGTGCTGGTGGTTGGTTACTTGGTAGGTTAAAAATTGTGTGTCCTTTTGCTCCTCTGAATTTGTCCCATTTTAATTGTGAACAACGAAACTCATTGTCTTGCTCTGTGCTAGAGTAAGAGCTGCTAAGGTAAATATCTTCCACAGAAAATTGCAAACTGTGATCTGCTCAACCCTTAACTGTCTTTTGGGTAAGCTGGGAGAGTTGAGTTTCTCAATCCTCTGATCATCGTGTGTTGTTCCCAGACATGATTGCATTCTAATTGCAGTTTTCAGCTTATCACCAGCTTAAGCAAAGTGTCAGCCCCCCAAAATGCTTATTTTCAGTATGGATGAAAGGTCAGTAAAAATAGGTTGAGCACTTTTTTTTGTTGGTTGGTTGGGTTTTCTGGTTTGGGTGGGTGGGTGGGTTGGCACAAAGGAAAACCAAAATGAAGTAGGTGGGTAGGAACAAAGTAATTCAAGTTTGCCATTTGTCTAACTGGTGGAAGACTGAATTGATTTGTAGGCTCTGTGACTGGATTATTTAAAGGTGTATTTTCAAGAGGAAAAGGAAGCATTTTTATGAATATTGATTAGAAGCCTTTTTAGCGTTCTAGGAGTAACATGCGCTTTGTCAGGAATGCTCACTGTACTCATTGGGATTTTTTTATTATTATTATTATTGTTAACTTCACATGTATCCCTGTCTGTATTAGTGTGTAAGGAATTATAATAGCAATACTTGCAATGCACATATGAGAGGTTGCCTGGTTTTCTTTGTAACAGATATATAGATGTCAGAGGCCCATCATTTGTAATCAGTTTTACACTGGCAAAATAGAAAATGTATCTGTGATGGACAGGAAATATATCAGTGAAACTAATGTCTGAGCTTCTGAAAAATTCTTTGTCATAAAAGGTGAGAAAATACATTGTTAAAAATTGTGGCAGATAGCTTGGTTTCCTTTTTTAAATGAAGTTTTTTGCTGCCAAGCAACTGTTCTTTTACCTGTATTTAGATGGAACAAGACTTAAAATTCAGTATACTTAGTTATGTTGGATATCCTCTGCTGCAGTTTTCAAGGGTATCATTCGATCACCCAGAATGTGAAGTGTTTGTACTTCTGTTCTTTAAGGGGAACAGCACATTTATATTACATAGAAGTCACACTTCAGTGATTTATTTTCCTTTGCAGAAGTGTGTATGCAGCACCAGAGTAGTTTGCAATAGGATAGTCTCATCTTCCTCTGGTCACATAGGGCAAATGCATATGCATTTGCTAGAAGAAGAATGAAAATTGTAATACAACTAATCTACATTTAAACAAACTGCCCATCTAGCCAGCAGAACCGGTCAGGGGTCTGAGCTGTGATAGGGACCTGATCCCGCTTTGCCTTTGCTTCCTCTCAAGCAGTGGGTATGAATAATTCCTGTTTTCATTCCTGGCCCTTAAATGCGCTGTGCTGGGAGAGTCAGCTCTTTTTCTGAGCCATTGGCCAAAGAGAATCCAGAATTTCACATTTAATAAGTTTAGCTTAATAAGAGCTATCAAGATTTGACAGTGATGCTGTTTGTTCATCACCGTTGTCATAAGGTATAGATAGGTCCTGTGCCCTGTCCTTTTCCACCACATGATTCATTATGATCTTTGGCAAGTCCTTATGTATTTCGGCTCTTCTTGAAATTAGTTGGGCACCTTAATAGTGTGCTTTTCACTTCTGTGGGAATTGTATTATTTTTTTTTAATAACCTGTAGAACTCGAGTAATTTAAAGATTAGGCAATAAATGAGCCTGTGTAAGTACATTGAATATTCTCCAAAGTGTTTATGTCCTAACCTTTATAATGAATCTTTACCATTGCATTGGGAAATACTCTTGGTTCAGTCTGGCTCCCATTGCTTTTTCTGAAGGTGAAGTCAATTAAATATCCAGTCTGCCATCCTCCCTGATTTCCCTTTGAAGTTCACCACTGCAGCTCCATTCGCTTCAGCAGAATTGCTCCTGATATAATCCACTGTAGAAAAAGAAGTGGATCTGTGAATTTATTTCTGGTCTTTGGAAGAAGTTTAAAGGTATCCACTGGGAATGTCATGACATCATCTTAAGGAAAAGGTTGAAATTTGAGCCTTAAACTCCTAAGAAATGTAGAAATGTTGAGGAACAAGAATCCTGGCACTTCTGAATCAAAAAATCACACTTGAAATGAGAACACTGCATTATGACGTTTTTTGGAACAACATATATATAGATTAAATGGGCCGAAAGCGTAGCGAAACCAACAGTAAGCAAGAGGTAGCAATGACCAAAGGTAGTATGTGCTGAACAATTAGCAATGAAACTGAAGAGCACATTACAGTGGCTGTCAGTTGAACTCCCTGTTCAGTGCTGGAACAGAAAAAAGTATTACTAATATGCAGTACTACACGCTAACAGTGAATGGCGATCTCTAGTTATTGTGTGTTTCAGTCTCCTTTTAAATATTTTTTTCTTACTATCACTTACTTTTCTTCTCTGTTCTCTCTCATGCCTCATATCAGATATTGGGCTTTTTTTCTCTTCCTGATTACTTCACTTCCTCTTTGCTTATGGCATTGGCTTTCATGGAATTAACCATGCTGGATGTTACTTGGTTTTGTGGGAATGCAAATACTTTAAGAGCATTACTATTGGGGATAACTGAAAATTCCAGTATATCTGTGTTTTATACTAACAGGTAGAAACCAACTAGGCTTACTGTATGAACTGTCTTGTAAGAATGCAGTGAGTCTTTGGATTTAATACCCTCGGCCCTTTATCTAAGCCTACTTATTCTAGTAAATTTCTTACTGGTATTTTAATGATCAGATAACTACGTTTGTGTCAACCATGAAGTAAGTTCTAAATCTTTCTGTCACGTGAACTTTATCATGCCTTCTATGATTAAAAACTTCTACTTCATATCGGATTTTTCTTCATCTTTACTAATACTGCAATGTGATGTAATATGAGTAAAGCTCACTCCAGAGTTCCTTGATGTATTTTATGAAACATGCCACAAAGTAATTCATTTTAACTTTTTATTCCAAGAGCTAATTTAATTTTGACTTAATATAATGAATTTAATTAATATAAAATTATCATAGAAAAGTGCAAATTAATATGTAATCCATCACTTGAAAGTTTATCTCAATTAGTAAAGCATTTACAGACAGTTTCATGCAGATTGAATGACAGTGGACCTCTTAGTCGGAAACCTCTTTGAGAGAAGGATTGGAGAGAAATTTTGAGCAAAACTAGATGTTGAAAACCTACAGAACTTCCACCAATGAATATAGAAAGCCATTTTTCATTATTCTGTGTAAAAGCAGAACTTGCTTTTTTTTTTCCGTGTGAACACGGAACTATGTATAACAAAGGCTTCAAATTTAATGTTTTAATGTAATGATTATCTGGTAATGCAGCAAACAAAACATTTTCATTTTAGTTAAGTGCAGTGGTCTTTGTTTCCCATTGCTCACTTTTAGACCTATGGCCAACGTGCTTTATAGAAGACTGAGAGCTTTTTAATTTCCATTGTTCTACTGGGATTTGGGGGCAAAGGGAGGGGGAAATAGACTAGCATGTTGCAGCACCTATATTCTAAGCTGGAAGATTTTTCTTGAGCTAAATGGATGTCGTGACTCCCAGTCGGAAGAAAGAGGTTGATATTGAGGCAAAGGGGTACAGCTCTTTTATCTTCTAATTTGGAGAGCTATTATTTATATAAGAGAATGACAATTGGCACTTCACTAAGGAATGACTTCTAATTGCTACCACAGAGCTGGGTGCAGATTTTTGCTTGTCTTTAACCCTATAAAGACACCTATTTTCCCCTAATAATGAAGTTACCTATCATCTTAGTAAAAACGTTCATCAGCTAAAGTGTTGCAGTATTATTCCCCAAGTATTTAATACGGTGGAGAGTGCAACCCGTATAGCTTGCCTGACCTAGTTACCCAAGTCTTAGATGTGTTTCCTAAGATGCTTTCAGCAATGTCTCTTCCCTTTGATTCATTAATTTCATGACATCTTTTGGAGTGTAATTACAGATCTATCAATGAAGTCATAAAATCAACATGCAAATTCTTCTGTGGAACAGTTAGAGTAAATGCTGTGACCTCCTTCTGCATTCAGTTTTCTGAACCAATTCTCTGAACAGTTACATGGTCAAACATAACTATGCAGTAGTCCAGGTAGTGGTTTAGGTGAATGCTAGTTCAAGCCATCGTTTAAACTCTCCATAATTATTCCCAATACATACACCTCTGTCAAAATTCCTCATAACTTTTTTTTTATTCTATGATTTTTTTCAGCTATACAGTACCTTTATGTACTTAAAGCTTCTGCCTTTGAAAAATATGCCAGTCACTTTTGTAGATTTAGGGACAGAAATAATTAAGGTGATGTGTGTTCCCTGCTGATTCCCTTCTGCAAAGAGGTGCGTAAGAAAACAGAAGTAAACTCGGAGACATCAGTTGAACGATTTCTTTTGAATTTCTTTTCTATAAAGAATATCCTTGTGGTTTCACCATGCAGGCCTTAAAAGACCTTTTGGCTGAGACAATATGACAGCACTGTGCAATAGCAATGTTACATCATTGTTCCTGTGGTACCTGAGCAAATGAGGATAAGTGATTTGTTTGTTTTTCAGGGTGACAGTCTCTGTTTTAAATAGTTGGCTTGAAAGATAAGGTAGGCAGTGTGTTTTGATATACAGAGTGATACTTCCACTTTTTAATTAAATTAATCTGGGTTGTGAAACTATTGTTCAGATGGAGATTAAACAGATGAAGTAAAATAAAGCTAAAATACTGCGCAAAGAGAAATACAGCAGTATGATTTCCTCCCTCTTTTCTACACCTGGAACTTGAGGTGACCTCTTTGTCTATAACTGTATGTGTGGATTTTGGGGTAGCAGAAGATAAGATGTGGTAGTACTGCCCATTTGATAACAGAGCTTTGGACCTGAGCTAGATTCGCTGCCTGGGGAATGTCAGCAGAAGGGGACGTGGCACAGCTCTCGGATTACCATCCGTCAGATGCATTCTGTCCTTCGAAGCCAATGCCTGAATGCTTGCTTCTTCCTCTTATCAGTACAGTTGGAGTCCAGATACTGAGTGTAACTTTTCTTTAGTTAATGATATTTCCCCAATATCAGCATTGCTTGAGGCTAAATGATTCATTTCAGTAAAGGGTAATGTCAGTAACTATATGAGATTAAATTACTTAGCTAATTCTTCAGAACTTTGCTCTTTAAAAAAAAATATCTTACACAGTAGAAAAGGATGGTTCATTTATCAGTTTTTACTTGTGAAATGTTTTAAAACTGTAAACAGTTCCTATTAGTGTCAATTTAACGAAGTAGATAACTTGAAAATATTTTCAAGTTTGTGATCACATCCATGCAAATGGCAGTGACGTTACACTCACATGGGTGTTTTGAACACAAGAGCAGTTAAGAGTTCATTGCAATGCTGAGTGGCTCAACACTACAGAGCAAGAGGATCACAATACGACTGTGATCTTCGAATATGTGTAGAAAAAACAAATACTGTTTTGGAGCCTCAGTTTTTAAATTATACTTCTGGACAACTTTTGGACCTCGGTCATACAGAAAGATAGCTGCGAAACTTGAGAATTTTTGGCATTATTTGCATAACTGTCAACAGAACAGCCAGAAAAAAATTCAGTATAATAGATGAACAAATCTCAGACTGTAATAGCAGATACTAAAAAATATGTTTTGACATACAATTTGACATTTAAAATGTAAAGACACCACCACCACCCCAGCCCCGTTTTTTAAACTGCGCTAGGAAATGCAGATAGTGAATCGTCCCAACTCCTTTTCTAATGAAGAAAATTCAGGTATGGGACTGGAAAAAACCCCATGGTTTTCTGTCATTTTTTTAGATCTGGCCTGAGGACAGTTCAGGCTGTGCTGGTAAGTGCTTCTATAAAAGATGCTTAGCTGCCTACGTTGTAAAGGACCTCTGCAGTCTGGAGATCTCAGTGGTCCTGCAGTTGCATCTGCCCTAGATCTAGCATTTCCAGGTGCATCCCAGGCATTCCTGCTGTGAACCAATCCAGCTTTTGAAAATTGGTACTAGATAACAAATGGATTTATTTATATCACCTCAAGATATCAACCTATTATTATTTTATTTTTAAGTAAGAGAGAAAGACAAAGAAGGCAGCCAAACAAAGAGCATTCTGGTAGCAAAAAGCCTGGTAATAAAAATATTAATTTTTATAAGAAAAAAAACCACAAAATCTCTCAACCCTTTGTTTTGAAATATAATTTTTCTATACTTTTGAAAGATGCCTTAGGCCACTGTAGGAAGAAGAAACCTTAGATTACTGTAGGTAAGCAGTCTCCTATTGTATGCATACTCAAGTTTCATAGCTATGCCTTTGCAGATTCTATTTCTGCTTCCATTAACTGGACAGTTAAAAACTGTCTAGCAGTTTCAACTTAATCAGTAATTATATATTTTTTACCCTTTTGAGATGGTCTATAGTTTAACAGAAAGTAAAACTGCCATCTCAGCGCTGGCGTTAGATAATTCTGCAGTAAGAATCGGAAATTTACATGTCTGAGTTGCAGTGTAATGGCCAGATATACAGAGGTGAAGTCTTGTTCTCTTGAAGTCCACAGCCAAAAAATGATGCTCTTCAAGGAGAGACTTTTTGTTATGCAAGCAACCCTAATAATATATAAAGAGCAGTACAGAAATATTTCAGGCTTGTACAGAGAGTTCTGATGTTCTTACATTTCATATGAATACAAAACGCTTGTTATCACTGAAGTCCTGTCTATCTGCCTGCAGAACTTAAGGGCACAACTTGAGCTGAATGGAATAAGGCCGTATTTTCTCCCTCTCCAGCTATTCTGATAACTTACTGTGACAGAAAATGCAAACCAAGAGTTCTCCTGATTTCTGGAAGTCCTACAGAAACTGTGACCCAAACCTACAGTTTTCATATTGCTAGGAACTGTACATACAGCATGAATAATAACACTATGACATGATTAATTTTTCCTTCAAAACTTCATAAAAGCTATCAGCATGTTAAAGATGAGGAATCTTGGGCGCTTTTAGGAAACAGAACCCCAGATGAAAGCCTTGTGCATCAATTTTTCTGTGTGGCCACCCATACATGCCAAGAATATATCATTACTCTTAGGCAAAGATTGTTAATAAAGTGGAATCGCACATTTTATATAGCAAATCTTTTCTGGGTCTTTCAAAATTGCCTAACAAGTGAGTGGACCACAAGGAAGGAAGTCCTTGTTTATGTTTTGTGATGCTTGCTCTAAGTCAAAAACCTAATCCTTACGAGTAACAAATTGATAATTTTGATCTGATCCCAGGCTGCTTACCAAGGATCTCCGTTGCTTTTTTTATGCTACTATGCTACAACCATAATGTTGTTACTACCTTGCAGCACATTAAATTTCAAAGCAGTCCTTCCCAACAGGAATTCCTGTATATTAATGAAGTCTTTCCTCATTGATACATGACAGTGGGTATGATAATACTTGAGCTAATTCAAAAGTTTTTCAGAGGGGAAGATAGCAATACTGTCTTATAATCACCAGGTAAATGTTGTAGTAACTCCAGCTACAGGTATGAGGTAGAGCTGAATTTCAGGGGAATAAAGACTCTTTACCAGGATGAAGTTTTTGTAACAGGCTGCAGGTGAGCAGGTCTTTGTGGGTGTGATGCTGGCAGTGTGGTTCCTGCAAGCTGGCAGCTCTTACCGTAGCTACTGCAGTAGGGTACAGCATGTTATGAAAATAGGCAAGGACTGCTGATGAGAAATTTAGAGCAGGAAAGCTGAAAGGTAGAATCCTTCTTTGTGGATGAAAGAGGAAAGGAAAGGAAAGCAAACGTCCCTCTCTGCGTCTGGAAATGGAATGAGTTTCTCAGCAAGAAAATTTCATCTTTACTTTGTAAACAGAACCATCTAAATAGGCCAACATGATCCAGATACTATCCTGGCCATGGAGGAAAACTGTGGCAATAGGTCTTCCTGTTGTGTACTAGCTGAATCCCCATGACTTAGCTGGTTTCGACTTGTATTGTGTGCTGTAAAATTTTATAGTGACTTCTGTGGGAAAACTTGATTACAAGAAAATGATAATATGGTGTCTTTAGAAAATGCTAGTGGTGCTTTTTAGACTTTTCTATAGGCTTCTGAAAGCAATATGACCTAAGATAGGCTACCTGTGGCTATCCCGAAGTATTGTAGGGATCTTAAGTTGTCTTTTAACTTTACCAAATTGTAGTGTCAACTGTAGACAGCATAAAATGCTTCCAAGTTGCTGGTGTTACTACAGGGAAATACATGAAGGCAGAGACATCTTCTTGTGTAACTTAACCACAAACTAAATATGGTAGAGCAGGCAATTTACAAAACCTTAACACAGAATGGAGCCCTTTTTTCTTATTAGCCACTATGATGCAGTAGGTAACCATTTTGTTTGAGTAATAGATGAGATTATTATAAGATTATGCAGTCACTCAGTTTTAATCAGCTGAGTGGGAAATCTCTGCTTTCTTATCAAAGGGCAGTAGATGAAAAGCGACGTCTCCACAGATCATTATGAAGGTAGCCTTGTATGAAGGGACCACTCATCTCCTCTCTTTCTAACTAGAACTGCTTCTGAGGGAGCTATGTACTGGGTGAAAATGCCTTGATTAAGACAGACTGAAATCTAAATACAATTAGACTGAGGGGATGCAGAAATGTTTTATATTCATTGGGTATCATAACGAGTGCATAAAGTGAAACAAAAACAGTAGGAAAAAAGCTCAATTTCCTGATGAATTGTCCAAAATGACAAATTAAAACAAATCTGTTCTTACAGGCACTGGATGGAAACTTTGTCTTTTGGGATGTCCATACAGTCCATGCAATTAAAAAAAAAAAAAAACCCTCAATGCAATCTGTGTGCTTGTTCCAGAAAGGAATTTGTCTTTTCTTTTGTACTAAGAGATCGAATATTTAATTGATGGGGTACAAAGAGATTTTAAAAGTGAAAGCTTTGTCTTCTCACAGGCACAAAATGTACTGCAGAAGTCCTGCACATG
This sequence comes from Vanellus vanellus, assembly GCF_965231255.1. Lineage (NCBI taxonomy): Eukaryota > Metazoa > Chordata > Aves > Charadriiformes > Charadriidae > Vanellus > Vanellus vanellus. Next base: position 5,411,327 of record NC_138919.1, read on the forward strand.
GCTATTCTGTTCCAAAACAAATCAGAACATTTGCACCACATATTTGCTCTTAGAATTGGATGGTCAGACATACATACAAAACTTATGGGGTCTGCAGTTCAACTAATGTTGGGATAAAAAATTCATTTAGAGAAGAGGCAATATTTTAGACAATATAAGCCAGAGTTGAGGGGGGGGAAAGGGACATACAAAGTCTAAACCATGTAAACGTAATGGTTTTAAGCTCATCTCTGGCCACTTTCTGTGCTAAATAACAACAATTTGTCTACAATACCAAACTGCTCCCTCGTGATTTTTTGTATTCTTTCTTCATTTTCATTTGGATATAACAGCCAAATTGCATTCTCAATTACAGCTGGCTATTTACAGTGACCTCACAGTAGTTGTTTCAAATTAGTACCTCTTTAAGTGAAAACATGAATTTAATTGAGTATTCTCTTCTTTTGGTCCTGGATTGCTTATGTCTAGTTGGCTTCTCTGCATAGTTGGCTGCTTCATATTATCTACAGCCATAGTTTCTAAATGCCCTGTGGAGGATTGTTGTTTACTTGTGGGCAGCTCTTGAACAAAGCATCAAAACTCTTCTGCAACAAGAGTTGCCAGGCTGCAGTATGGCACACTGCTTTATGGAAATATGTCCCATGTATCAGATGTGTCCAGCAGCATCAGCCATGGGTTGGTGGGGTTTGCAGCTCCTCCTGTGGTCATATACCCCACCAGGTTGTGCTGTGGGAGAATTTCAGGCCCTTTGTTCTCTGCCGTTCTCCATGCTCAGCATGTGGCACCTGGGGATGCAAAGAGCCAACGTCCCGTGCGCGGTCAGAGTTTAACTTGTGGAAGTTAGAGGATGCACTTACAGTGGTACTTTATTTGCTGAAGGACCGAGGGTATTTGTACTAATGAATTAGGTCAGGGCAGTCTTTTCTTAACAAACACAAGAGAAGAAGTACTTCAATCTGAAAACTAGCTTCTGGAGACAGCTTCCTCAGTCACAATATTCCAATCTGAAGATGTTAAGTCCACATTGTATAGCTCTGACAGCTGGGGCAGCAACAACATGAGAAAGTGGACCCCTGTTCTGCTTTCTGTGCGAACCTGAGAGACAGGGCTCTTTTTTTCCTTTTTTTTTTTTTCTCCTGGGCCTCTTGGGTAAACTGTAACTGTATAAACACCAGAGCAAATGCTACTGTCATATTCCAGAAAATTATTGCTTTATACTAAATTGCCAGCCTCGCTGTAATAAGCAATAATTTCTCATAGTGTTTATTTTTTTTCCGTCTAGGCCTGTTCCATATGCCAGTGATATGTACAATTGCTGCTGTTCCCCAAAGGCGTAACAACAGCCTCCGCTGACTTCTCACTAAATTGCACTAACTTCTCTTGGAAACTCTGAGACTGATCAGTTCTTGGGAGCTGTTATGGAATCAGGAAAATCGCAATTTGGAAATGTCAACCATTTCTGTTTCCTTTTCTTATAATATTCTCGGTAGGACATTGGATGTTACGTTTTACTTTACATCCTCATACAGACCAGGGATTCCCATTTTGTAGTCTGTACTCCTTTCTCAACAAAGCTCATGAAAACATGTGGACAGAGGGAGCAGAGCAAAGGTGCTTTATTTAACGTTCCTGTTTATCTTCACAGTGCATCAGTTGCGTGCTGGGCTCACCTCAGCGTTCTGCCAGGCACCCACCCAGCCACGCTCTCATTTCCCCCTCCTCAACAGGCCGGGGGAGAACATAAGATGGAAAAGCTTGTAGGCCCGAGCAGGGTCCCTGGAACATGTTTTCCTAGAGGCATCACCAGGGGCCACCGTGAGGGGCTCCACTGTGCCCTGAGGTGGGAACCTTCTGGAACCCACCAGAACCTTCTGGAACCTTCTGGCTGTGTGAGGCAGGGGTGGCCCTGCCCGCTCCTCACAGAGGCCGCCCCAGCTCCTGCCGCCAGCGCCTGGGCAGGTAAAGCAGTTACTCAGTTGTACTCATACTTTGAATTTGGTTTCTGTCCTTGGCAGCTAAACCACAGACAGTTCGTTTGGCAGACACTAACCTGCACTTCATCCGGCTACTTTAGTATTAAAAGTTTACATTTTGCACAGGGCACATCTGTTGCATGGGGAGTTCCCTGTAAGCAAAAGCTTTTGCTCAGGCTTTGAGGCCTTACACATTTAGCTTTGATGTATTATTTAATTAACTTACCCTATCAGATTTCTGAAGAGCTGCCATTTGAGCAATTGCAGCCAAGTAAGTTTTTCTCTGTGTCTGTGGCAGTATCTTATTCCAGCGCTCCAGAGCCGGGGAGACAGACTTGTACACAAGGTAATATTTCATTTCACAGGTTCCATAACTTGCATTGTTAATGCTTCATAATGTAGGATGTGCTGTACCAGCCTACAGCTAATGAGTTATACGCCGCAAACTGTGAATCTATATTGACTTGCCAAGCGTAAAACAGTGTGTCATTACAAATGCTTACGTATATCTTTGTGTATCCTTATGCAGAGATTGTAAACAAGCTGTGGGGATATGTTCTTGAATGCCAGGGGAGGAGTCATTAGCTTTAACAGCAGAGCCTACCATCTTTGAAAAGAGAATTTGAAATCAAGTCTATCTGTTTGACTCTGGCTTGGCTTTGCACTAAACAACAGCTTTAGCGCCTTTTATGTGTGCTATTGCTGCAAAGATGCTTATTTTTGCTTGCCCGTTCTAATTGCTACAGCGCTTTCAATCAGATGACAGAAATAACTGCTCCAGGCATTAATTTGGTAGGTTAAGAAAGAAATTTTTAAAATTTCCTCCCCCCCATCATCCAGGGACAGAGCAGCCTGCAGCAGAACTGCCTCAGTCCTGCAGCACACAGGGCTGCAGGGTCTGAGGTCCCTGCATTGCCGCTGCGCTCCTGCAGCGTGTTTGGGGGCTTCCGATTCCCTGCAATGCATCGGTGCAGGGCTTTTCACTTAATGGGCAGAGATGGATGACAGACTTTTGGGACTGGGGTAGGAGATTGTTATTATGTAGTTTACCAACTGATATTCCTTTCTCGCTAGTGATAATTGGTGAATGTTTCTGCAACCTTAAAGTGTAGTCATTCTGCTACTACAATAGGGTGTCATTTCACTGTGAGTGGCAGGGTGAATCATAGTAAGTACAGCATATCCAACAGAACAGGTAATTTGCTGACTTAGTACTATCTGTATCTCATGATATGCAGGTAACTAAGGCAATTTTTCCTAAAAGGAGAAGTAAAAAGCTAAAATTGCTTTTTCTTTACTCCTTTCCTGTGTCTTCTCCCCCCTCCCTCCCCTCACCGCTCCCCATGATGATTAGACAAAAGCCAACTAAAGACAAGAAAAATAATCATTTCTGGTAGACTTAGTACTGCTTGAGTCATCAATCCTTCACAAAGACCTAGGGCCCACTTCCTTTTCATTTTATTCCTTTGGCTTTTAGATTTATAGTGGTGTTAGGAAAAAGAGATTCAGCCTCTTGGTCTATAAGAACCTGTTTAAACATAAAGAGGCATTTACTTACAAATAGCACTGTATTGCCTATGCATTTATCTTGACAGTCCAGTTTAATTTATAAAGCATAATGTGCTTGTAACTCAGACTGAGAAATGTAGTTTAGCAAGCACTATTGACTTACTAAATCTCCCGTCTCCCTACTATTGTAAATCTGATAAACCTAAAGAAGCATTCTAGGTACTAGAGAATCTAAATATTGAAGCGGGGTTCTTCAAGATGATCTTGATTGTACTTCACTTAAAACTGCAAGTTGAAGCAATACTTTATCCTGTTGTGAAGTGGTTTAATTTTTCCTTGATCGTTTCTCAAAGATGTGGATGTGCTGTACAGGAAAATTGCCAGATTTGTGCTGAATTGCAGCTTTAGAATCCATTATTCTGAAAAGGTTATCTAAATTGAATGGCTTTAAGATGACTTGTAAAGTCATTAGAAGACTTCTAGCCTTTATGTGTTCGACCGCACAACCTGATGTGATTCATATGTACTCTGAGATGCAGGCTTTAAATCTGTTGTTTGCTCACCAATTTGCAAAATGGAAGTGTATGTTTTCCCATTTCTGACAAAGGAAGTGCAACATTTTATTTTAACTTGGTTCTTATATACAGATCAGTTATGTAAATCCCATAACAATGATCTATTTGCCATATAAATAGTGCCAGGAAGATAGAAGGCTGTACTTGAATCATAGGTTATAAGCTTAAACACAGACTTCACACTTTAAATGCCTGAGTCCTCTCACCCTAATGCTTTAACTACTTTTCAATTCACAGAGAAAATGTAGTTTCCAAGTTTTGAAGAAATCTGTTTGTAAAAAATAAAAATAATAATAAAAAAAATTATATTTGTATTATTTCTTGTGGCAACTTAACTCTTGCTTGAGCAGTAGAATTGTTTGGTTTTTTTAGTATGCTTAGAAGTAGCTTAAAACTGAGGCCTTCTGTTATTCTGCTTTGTGATACAGCAACAGCTAATAAGAGTTTTTTAACAAGTGATTCTGGCAAATGCTTTACTCGGCTCTTCTTACTAGGCCTTATTTCTACTTTAATACCTTTTCAAAATTCAAAAATATGTTTTCATTTACAGTTTGGGTTTTTTTTTTAATATTTTACCTATTGGCTACCTAATATGAGATGCAGTATTTTTTTGTGTGGTGTTCAAAGAAAAATTTCCAGCTTTATGATCTCATAAATATGTTCTTGCTCTCTGAGTATGCAAGAGTTTAGGGAGGCACCATTTGTATCTGTCTCTATATTCTTAGCATCATAATATTCTCTCCTGTGACTGTCTTCTCTATTAAGGTTTTCTCTTAATAACTTTGTTCAACATGACTTTTATATCCAGTTCTTTCAGTCAGTTTTTCATTACCAACCTTGATCTAGCAAGATGTTGCAAAGAGATTATTCCAGCACAAATGGGAAAGGATGCTATCTGTTCACGGACAGATGGCTGAACAGTCCTCTGCACTAAATAATACTGAGTCCCAAGCCTCTCCTTTCTCCAACTGTGCACCTTCGACTAGAACAAAGGACGAATTTATTTATTATCTGTTTTTATTATGGCAATATCTTCATGTGCAGGTAAAGCTCTTTTCATCACTGTGATCATGGAGATAAATGTTCTCAATGTTTTATGCAGTTTTAATTCAAACTGTGGCCCCTACAACTTTAAAATGAAAAAGCAATTAAACTGCTATGATTTTCTAGTGTTATTCTTGGTTAGATTGATGTAAAGTCTTGCTACAAAGTAAGAAATGCTCTGTAGTATAGAAGGGGTAGTTGCAGGTAGTAAGGTGCCATGTACAAACGCAGGACTTCCTGTGAAGAGTGATAAATCCCGAGGTGTCTAAAGCCTTGAAGAAAACTCTGTAGCAGTGGTTTGTCATCTACTGCTCAAGCCATTGATAGTGATTTGTAATCTCAGTATGGAAAGGAATACTTCTTGTTTTTTCTTGACGCCAGTCAGGCAGAGAAAGAAAGGTAACAAGGAAGTAATCATTCAATTAAAAGTTGTCTTAAAGGAAAAAATAACAACACTTTGGAAAGACTTAAGTTCTGAATAAAAGATTTTATTTAATCTTAGACAACTTCGTATCTGGAAAGTAAGGTTTAATGATTACAACTTGTATACAATTTGGGTTTAAATTGTTTTTCTAAGTAGATTGTAACTTGGGTTGTGCAATGTATTCTAAAGCATTCACCGAGATGGAAAGTTGCAATGGGTTAAATTGTGACTTAGATCACACCCCTGCAAAAAGTAACTTCTTGCCTACAAGAATCGTTTGCATTAACATGTCGTCTCTTCTCCAGCTATCAATAAAAGATGAGCTTGAGAAGACAGTATGAAGAGTATTGATGTTAGGCCAGTTGCAGGTTGGTGACACACACACCCACACCCCCTGCTAAAAAAATCCTTTCTAGTAGGCTGGCTGCCTTGTATTTTCCTGACTCTCTCTGGAGGGAAAAGAAAGAAATTCTGAGATAGAAACATAGTTTTATAATAAGCCAATTCGGCTACACATTGGGTATCTGGTGATCTGTGCTGGCTGTAGTTAGGAGCAGAACAAAGATGAATTTCTGACTAGATATTTATACAAGGGTTGGCCCCTGGAGGCTCTCATTAGGCAACACAGACTGGACAGGCTTTTGAAAGCAATCAGCTGATGCTTAGGGGATTTGCACATGGAGCAGAGATAAGGTTGACTAGAGGTAGCTCTCAAACTAGTTCAGGCACTAGAAGCGCTAGAACATTAGTGCTCAGCTTTGTATGGGCTAATTAAACAAGCTAAAAAGCTGTTGCTTGTGGAGCCCACCGTAGTTCAGGTAATGCTGTGTGGCACTGTACCCTGAAGGTATCTAAATGAAATCAATGCGTTTCCAGAAGAGCTCAGTAGCGAGGCCAGCAAGAGCTGCTGAGTGCTGAGCACTTAGGGAAATTTGGTCATTTTATTTTAATGGGATTTCTTGGACTTAAGATCAAGATATAAAATAAATCACTTTTATGTTTCCTTAGCAGTACAGCTGGAATCTACTTCTGCGTGTTATCCATGGCTGCTTTCTGACGTTTGTGTGTTTATTATGCACAGCAATTAAACACCCCTTTTTCCTAGACAAATTAGAGCTGTGCGAGTTTGTGATTCTGCTGGCAGGCTTACAAATCTTGCTGCGCAGAGCTCACAGTGTTTTCTAATTTTTCTGTGTCATGATGTATCTTGTATGACTAGGGTTGGTTCATTTTCATAGCAAAGCTATAATGATTTCATACTGATTAAGTGGAAATAATGCCAACTTCTGTAGCTTTGCTTTGCACCCTTTGCTTAGTTTTCAGAAGGCTGCACCAAAAATACCTCCTCTTATGCAAGAGAGGATGAAATGTGTTCTCTAAACTTACAGGCACACAATATGCATACAAGGGTATGCATATTGGCATATATTTTGAGCAAGAATTTGCATGTATATATGCAAGATGTAATACATAGGTAATTGCTGCTAGCTGTTAATGATAATTTGTGATTGCATGTCTTGCAGCGTGAGCACCAGCATTACTTTGCTGCAGTCCTTTGCTGTACACTTCTCAGCACAGCTACATAGCAGCTGTCTGGAGCAGGGCAAGAAATGTCTCAGTGCATTATGTGCCCAACAGGTATAAAAGCGGAACAATGCCTTTTGTCCCCTTGTGGGTAAGGAGTACAGTGTTGTTTGATCCCCACGTACAACGTGCGGGCTACTTGGGAGCTCAGCTCTGGAAGGCCACCAGGTAGACAGCTGTTGGGCTTAAACAACAGACAGTCAGGCTGGCAGTACATCAGATAGGAACTGGGCAGATTTACAGGAGAAACCTATCAAAAATACATTGAAATCAACACATTCCTGCAAAATGTTTTGATTTTTACATGTGGAGTGTTTTTCCATCAGAAACCCATTGGACATGTTCCAGTTGTCTTTTTTTCCCCCTCAGTTAGATTTCCTAGCAGAACTGAAGTGAAAGTAATCATCATTTAGCGAGCTTTTTCTGTGATAAAGTGTGAGATGCCTCAGAGGGAAATTCTGTGTGTCGCAGAACAAGGATACTGCTTGGTATCACTGATAATCCTCTTGCAAGCTTTCAGTATCTCTTAGTGGCCACTTTGCGTGCTCAGTTCCAGTTCTCAGTTCCAGAACTTTACTCCCGTAACTGAGGAAATCTTTTCTGATAAAGTTGTATGCGCATCTAGCATTGCATAGGTGGCTTACAAGGAGAAATTCCACGTGTCGCAATAAGAAATAGGTCCTCCAGGCCAAATGATAAATTTGGCATACCACAAAATATTTTCAGAAGCTAAGTTTTACCAGCGTGATGTGTATGTTTATGGGGGTTATCCTCGTTTTGTGGGATTGTACGAGAGGAAGACTGGAAGGAAAAAGCTGGAAATGAGTTATTGCAAAGATGGGAAAGTGGAGAGAAAAAAGACACGATGAAGAAGACCTTTTCAAGAATAAGGGTGAATTCATTTGACTCTCTGCCCCCACTTCAGATGGACTTGAGTTGGAGAGTAACAGTTTTGCAGAGGGGTGAGCGTAAAGAGTAGGGATTTTTGCAAGCTGAAAAAAATGACAAGAGGGTAGATGAAAAGGGGCAGGAACAGTACCACTACCACCAATTGCATCCAGGAACAGTTGTTCAGTTTAGTTCAAATTCCCAGAGGCGAATCAGGAGATAGGGGAAATGTGCTGTGTTTACATGAAGGACAAGCCAGAGCCTGTGTTGGGGCATGGCTTGTCAGGAGCGCCACAGACTGCAAAAGCATCAGCAGAGTTTCTCCTTTTTCTTCTTTCCCAAAAATAAAAGCGAGTGGCAGAGGGGGCAGATAATCTCCAGACTTAATGCTCTGGAGGAAAATATTATTTTCCTTTCTGTAATGCACTAGCTGAAAAGCTGTTTTTCTTCTCTAAGTTGTAATTATGTATGCCAGTGTTATAGCAAATATCAGAGCTTGACTGAAATGTTTTGGCACTAAGTACTGTGACAGGATGTCAGTTTGGCAGGCTCTCTGCTCCTTCCTTACCAGACTAGGGCCAGATATGTGGGGCTGGGAGACTCTCCTACCCAGGCGAGGTGAAACTTGGATGTGACTGTCTAACTGCTTAGCGTTTAGTCTGTGCATTAAGAGGGAAAATTTCTTGTTGAAGATAAGATATGCTGAAGCATAATGGGGGCTTGGCCAAGGAGCTGTGGGAAGGGAAAGGACATACCTGGACTGCTCAGGAAAGAAAGAAGTCATGGGTAGCAGTTCCTGACAGAGAAATGAAAAGCACAGAGCAGAGCCTTCTACCTTGCTTGGAGGAAAGAGCTTTCCCTCCTCCTGGAAGTTCAGCCTTTGGCAGAAATCAGTTGAAGCAAGATGGTTCAACCATACAATGGTGTCTGTGCTGCTTTCCTGCCTTCAGCTCATGGAGAATGTGTTGCTGCTCCTGCTGTGGTCCCACCTCCCTTCTCTACCCTGCCTTTACTGCTGTCAAAATTTAAAAAAAAAAAAAAATCCCTAAAGTTTACGGCAGTCTGACTTTGAGGTAAAATTATGGTTTGGCATCAATATAAATTCCTAAAATTAGGTTGTCTGGTTTTGCTGAACTCCACTTCTGTTTACGGAGCAAAATGAAAACCCAGAATAAAATAGTTGCCGTGTGCCACACAAACCCCAAATATAGTTACAACTTAGGTGACAGTGAAGTTTATAAAAATACCTGGTCACTTCAATATTTATAAAGGTTTGATTAAGGTTTGCTGCATTCGGAGCCACGACTGTTGGGGTGAGCAGGGGGAGAAGGAACAGTGTTGCTTTCCCAGAGAGGCAAGGCAAAGACTGTCGCTTTTATTGAAACAGATTCTTTGAATCCCAATGCCTCAAAATCTGCAAATGTCTAAACCAGAAATTTCCATTTAGCAACTCTGATGAGATGAAAGTGACCTGTGGTGGATTTCAAATCCAATGAACAAATATTTTGATTGTGAATTCGGCAAGCGTGAGGATCATGTTTAACCCAGAATGTCTTTTGCTTTTACTTTTTCCCTGTGTTGTTTTGGGATTCAGCTTTTTGTTCAGAGATTTTTCAGAAAGACAGTAGGAAGTGATCTTTTTTTTCCCATCTTGGAAAAATTATTTTCTTTCAAGAGAAACATTTAAGCTTTCAGCTAATTCCCAGGGATACAGAGGGATAGTCTGCAATAAGCTTCCCTCTGAAAACAGGTTGGCTGCTGCCCTAATATTAAGAACGGCAGGATTCCTTGGCTGTGGGGGAAATGAGATGGTCCAGCTGATTGAGGTTATGACTGAGCCAAGATGAGTCGATTACCTCGATGTGCTGAGCAGCCATCCAGAGTACAGCAGAGAGGAGAAATGCCAAGGCTCGTGCTTTCCACTCTGACAACAAACAGCTGCAAAGAGCTGTGACTAGGGAGAGGAGCCGCAATCAGCACCAATCTGGGAGAGCGGTAACTCTGGTTCATTTTGTTTTTCTGTAGTTGGTGCCATTGGAGCTGTTTTGTTTTCAGGTCTGGCAATAAAAATTTGGAGGAGACATTTGAAATGCATACATTTTTACACTGTGCCTTTTCGAATGTTTGTCAGGCAATGCAGAAATTGCCGGTCGTTTGCTGACATAGGGGTATGACACAGATGCAGAAGGCCTTTGGCATTCACCAGAAACAGTAAACTCTGAGCACTAAGAGAGCTTCGTGCCAAACGTTAAATGGGTTCTCTTACAAAAGGGGGTGTTTAACAGCTTCATCCTTTTGTGGATATTTTACGTCTCTTGTATGGACTCGAGGCAGGCTGTACAATCATCACTTTGACTCGCATCTGTGGGACTCAAGGCGTGCTCGTGACCATCTGCTGTCTACAGTTCACAATGATACCGCTCTCTGTAGGACCTTACTTTGCTTTGTTTTCTGAGCAAAACACAGGCATTTTACATCACATTTTATTACTTTGTGCTCACCCTTGCAATCATTAACAACCATTTCTTTATGACTTCTTGTGCAACCTGAACCTTTTGCATCTTTTGTCTCATAAATTTAGCAGAAAAAAATCCACTTATCTGTACATAGCTCTTGGCTAAAGAGCATTTGTGCCTGACTACTGTAAAAGAAAAATAAAAAAGGAAGATTACTAATAGCTCTGAGCACAATTACATTAAAGTGGTATTTTTATTTTTACCTTTAGGATTCAATAATAACTGATTGTGTAACTATACAGCCATCAAATCTGTTTTTGATGAAAAACTGCTTAACAGAACTCTGGACTTAAAAAGGAAAAAAAGTATCTGTAATCTCTCAGTGCCACCTTACTTCCATGGGAATTATGACTTTTACCTTCCCTTGGAAGACAATTCAGAATTACAGGTGGAAAGCAAAGAGTAAAGCATTGCAATTTTCTAAGCTACAAAAGCTTGAAAATGGGAATCAAGTTAACACAATGCTTTTAAAAAATCAGATCAATATGACTAAACAGCACACGGGTACTTTTTTCACCAGCTTAGAACTTCTTGTCCTTCGCTGAAAGTTTTTACATTCCACAGTATATGCGAACTTCCCCCTACTAGCTTTGCAAAGCCTTCCATTCTTCCATTCTCTCCAGCAAAATGCTGAGCAAATATCCCTATAACTTGGTGTATTCATTGGTCAGGAAGAAAAGATCTTTTACTTCTGCTCCATCTGCTGCTAAACTAGCGCTTGTCTTTTAAGATTGCTAGTCCATCAATTTAGCCCAGCTGTCATTACCTTCCTCCTTGGTTTCAGATATTCAAATAGCGTTCACCTACACCTTTGGCAATGGAGGTTTTTCTAATGCCCTACCATGTTTTCCTCTAGCTGTGAGATCGGCTTCCCCAGCAGATCTTTCAAAGACCAGGCTGAGAAGACCCTTGTTAAGATGATAACAGCATTCAGGTTTGGTTTTGGTGGGCTGCCAAACCTGCAAGATACTACTTTGTTAGACAGATGAACTTTTGTGTGTCAAATCATTTCAGATCCACGGTCTTCCACTGGCTTTAGGATAGTATTTGTCTCTGCAGTGTCTAACTTTCTTCTGTAGTCAATAGATGCCAAGTTTAGCAGCAAGTTGCATTTGTCTTTACATTCTCATTAACGTGATGGACGTTATATAGGTGTACTTATGCAATTCTTCTTGATCTTGTTTTTGTAGTAGTTTGTAGAGTATGGTGTCATTACTCTAGTCTTTCATGTAGACACCTTTGCCAAGAAGATAAATACTGGCCTTAATCCTGAGTATGAACATCTTTTTCAGCTGTCACTGTGTTCCTTTTGCATACAAGGTTATTCAGCAATTTTGCAGGCCTGCCCATGTATTTTAGGCATGTAGCACGCAGATCCCAACTGGCAGAGCTCTTCCACAGAAAAACTTTGTATGGGTTTAGGAATGGCAAAATCCTTTTCTCCTCTCCCCTGGCATTCTTGCATCTCCATAAGTGCCTACTAGTTTAAATTTTCACAGCCTAACATAAACAAAGCAACATGTGGGTGTTGAGAATTTTACTCCACATCAAACAGTGAGTGAGATTAGGCATTCATTATTTACAAATCTTCCGAACATGCTTGCATCACTCTGTACTTTTCTGCTAGTGGAAGAATAAATAGTCTTAGTAAAGAGAAAAATGGATCAGTATATAACCCGGTATTAACCTGTATTCGTGCTGGTTTGACAAGATTCACGGTCCTCTCTCTTCATGACAGGAATAAAATCGATACTTATTAAAATTCCATAGTTGTACAGTTGAATGTTTTCCATCAGTGGAGCATCAGCAGGACATAGACACATGCAAGTCTGTCTTTTCATTGTTGAAGAGCTGCCGCGTTATGCAGGAGAGCTTACTGTTTTTCAATAATGAGTGAAAGAGCCTAGCCTGTGGGAGGGTAAAAGACGACTATGACACGAACGACAGCAAGCTTACTCTGACACCCCTACCATAGCAGAAGGTGTGACGTTAGTTCTTAGTGGGCCAAGTGAAAATCTTTTCCTGCTCAACTTGGATGTTTAGGTTACCTTGTTGTATTGCTCTAATGGAAGTTGCTTTTGGCTATGTTTTGACTTGAAAAGCTGTCAAAAATCCCTTTTGCTAGAATAATGTTAAAAATTAAGAGAATCAAAGGGCTTTGGATAGCCGTATTTTGTTGCAAGCTTATCAATCTGGTCTAGCATTTTTAAAATTTTATTTGTTGTTCTAATCTGGGACATTTTTTCTGGGTATAAAATAGTGCAATTTTTAAGCAGTTATCTTCCAATAATCTTGTTTCCAAATAAAACCATCAATTATTAAAAATCAGTTCTGAAATTAAACAGATACTTGCTGACAAATATTTATGCATATGATTATGGTTGTGCACGTAAACATCACCACTGGGACTGTATACTTAGATTAAATCATACATAAATATTCGTAACATTCACTTGTGCAATAAAGGATAACTTCATAGCCAATTTCAAACATTCAAACAAAAATCGTTAGATAACAAAGCTTAGTGAAATAATAGAGATGTTTGCTGGTATATTTTTTGAGTGTTTTAAGCATGTAGGAATATTTTCTCGTTCTCTGAGACCTAGCGCTTTTTAATGAAACTTCAAAATCTTACAGTATCTAGCTTTCAAGTGAAACTCAAGTGTAGTGACTGTTGCCACAATGATGAGAGATGGTAAATTTGGATACTGCATATCTCATACATTCTATGTCAAGCATTTTTATTTAAATTTTGGTATTAAAGGTAGGGGAATGAATAATCGTCTATTACTTTAGTATTTCATATTTTTAAATTAAAAAATTAAAAGATGAAAGATCACTTAATAGATGGTACCTCTATCTGATTGGGAGGGGGAACCTAAATCCTCTGTAAAATCCAAAGGCTGAAAGCTGAGATAGTAATGGTCCTTTTCTGACTTTAAAACTTGAGCATATCTTACCTTCTGTCTGTAGGGGGTATTAATCCCATATGAGATTCATATTAATCTCATATGAATAGTGCTGGCTGAAGAGAGGGTGAATTCAGCTTAGTTGTTTTGTTTTTGTTTTTTTTTTAAATTAATTTGAGGTTTTGCTGCATCCTTATCAAAAGCACAGGAGAGCTGACTGCAAGGGCTATGTCTGCCTGGCGCAGCACAGTGCTGTGAAATGTTACCGATGGAGTTGCCAGATTTGTTAGCACTTGCACTGGTTCACTGCAGCAAGATGTGGCGATATCCTCTAGGTTGTTTCAGCATGTCAGCATTGCACCCCATGCTAATGATCTTCTTGTCTCAGGAAGACTATTAAGTACTTGCTTGGTGTAGAGTTCCATATCCATGCTGCCCCTGGCTCTAAATGGTCTTATTTTGGTGCTGTCTGTGCTGTGCTCCATTGCACCCAGTAGAAATGCCCAAAGACTTCAGGACTATGGTACCTGGAAACAGGGCGGGGGGTGAGGGGGCAGATTTTGGTGCCCAGGTTGCAGCCCGGTGGCCACCCTTCAAACAGCTATCAGTATAATCCATGAATCCACAACCATCTATGAAGAGTGTTAAAATTTATCAGTTGATGCTTCACCGGTTCTGATCTAGTTCAGACTGAAATAGAAATACCAGAAAACCAGCATTTCTCAGATTTAGGAAAATGCTCACTAAGCTTCATTTGGAATAGTGCGCAGCTGAGACAATAACATGGTGTAAACCTGGGCTTTTTATAAACGTCCCTGTGTGACAAAGTAAAAATGGATACCATTTCCTCTAAATCAGTGCTATGCAAACATGAAACGCTTATGCTGCTTACTTTACTAGAGCCTCAGTAAGCAGATGGTGCAAGCCTGCCAGTGAGTACTATACATCCCAGGTGATATTTCAGCAAGAAAGATCTGTTAGTCAAGAACATTCCCTTTCCAGTCTGTAGGGAAGAAATTTATAGAGCAATGTGTTATGGGACTGCTGATTTCTGAAACAGAAGATGGCCTTTTTATTTATTCGTTTGGGATTTTGGTTTTATAGCTTTGCTTGCTGGTTCATCTCGGTGTCTTTCAATGGAGCGGAGGCTCTGGAACGGATATGTGTTCTGAATAAGATTGGTTAATTTTTTTATTTTTATTTTTAATACTTATGATGGCACTGAGATTTCTCTTCTCAGAAAAACATACATATTCCTTTCTGCTGATTTATTTCTGACTTGTGCTGTCATAAGGATTCTCCCAGGACATTTGTTGTTCACTCAGTAATTTAAACTTTGTGAATTTCTTTAAACTTTGTTTAAGTTAAATCCCAGTGTATTTTCCTCTGAATAATTTTTTTGCACTCAGTCCCTGAAAAACGGTTTGTGCTTTATTTATTTATTTATTTACTGCTATCTTTTTAGTTCCACTGACAGTTTTCCAGCTCTTGCTAACAGCCCTCTGGTCAAGCGTCCTTGGAGAAAAGCAGGCAAAATATTCTGTACTGGAATATTTTTGAATTTGGAAGCGCACTAATAGATTCGAAAATTTAGCATTCTGGGGAATGACGACTGCAGAAGGTATTTGAACATGTACTGTTTTCAATACCATTTTCCCAGGCCTTGATGCTGCAGAGTCTCCATTTAGTGTACCTACACCTGTGGGAAATACTGTATGAATACTTTGTTAACATTTTGGTCACGTAAGTGGAAAACAAGTTTGAAAGCAGGAGGAAAACTTCAGTGGAGAATGAGCTCCTCTAATGTATAACATACTTGAAAAGCAGCAGTCAGGACAGGTCCGTTTGTCCTGCTGTAGAATAATTATGCATATAGAGCTATACTCTGCTTTGATGCAGGGATGACAACAGTGAACTTACAACGGAGTCTTAAGACTATTAGAAAATGTTGTTAATAAGCTAATTTACTATTAAATTATATTACAGTTAGTAAAAACTTGCAGCCAGTATGGCACAACCAGATGTACAGTTGAAAGTATGTGGAGAGCCCCGAATTAACTTTGTTCGCTTGGAACTTAGTCTCTTCTTCTTTCTCTCTTTATTACCGCATTCGAGGATGGAGATGCAGCTCCCTCCCATGCTCTCTCCCAGCTCTCCCCACTTAGGACGGTACAGCCAGTGCAGCATGGACCACTGGGCTGTGGTGATGCAGTACTGCAGGGGCACATTGCATGTGTAATGGAAAAGGGCATACCGTCCTTCTCTGAGTTACGTCAGTTGGTGTAAGTTTACGCCAAATCTTACACTATACAGTATCTTTGATAGAACCACTATAATGAAAGAAATGAGAGAAAACATTTTGTAGCAATTCGTAAAGTTTGTGAAACCCAACTGCCCTCACATCCACATAATTCCTTTATGGATGTATCCTCTGTGGATGTAACCCAAGATCTTCTTTAATAGTCGTCTCGGGAAAGAAAACCCTTGTGGTGGAAATAATGTTTCCCTAAAGCTTGGCAAAGCTGGAGAAAGTTGTGAAGAACCTCAAAGACAGGACATGGTCAAAGCAGCTAACTGCAGTGACGGTTTCGTACTGAGCTTTTATAGCATGGATGCAATTCAAATACAGAATATATACAACAGGTGTGAAAAGACTTCTGTAGAGGACAAGTTTGTAGTGATGAAAAGAAGCAGATAACAGTAACCGGGATAAGAAGCATACACTGTTTTGAATAAGAACATTTTGAGTTTCATTTTTTGTTTCTTTTTTCTTGTGTGTACAGGAAGCCAAAGGCTTGATATTAGATCTTTTAGGAAATAAGGAGTAACGCGTTGGTTAGGTTTGGGTATCTTGCCTCCTGCAAGATGCTAACTTTGTAAATGAAATGGTAGAGATCATTTCAGTGGTGTTAGGAGATTTCCTGAAATGTCTAGCTAAAGCAATTTTCAGAAACTCTACCTCTTGATGTAATTGCATAGTTTTTAAGTCGATATCACAATAAATGAATGTTAATACTAAATCATATCTGGTTTATCGATTAAGCATATCCAAAAAATTGAAAAGCTATCCGAACTGCTTGGGTTATCTTTTGGTTTTGTGCTCATAAGTGAAACACCTGGCTCCTTATTGACTTTATGTGAACTCGATGCACTGAAATGTACAGAATCACTATCTGTATTATTGTCAAATAGCTTTCATTATATAGCTATACAGCAATGGTGGTGGAGGGATATATTGTTTAGATTCACCGTAAAATAGAGTATGGCCTCCGTGATCATAAATGATAACATACATGTTCCCAGAGCTCGTGGCTGTGGTTGGAAACCAGCAGTGACTCCCTATGAGCTGCAGAGGTCTCTTCCTTTGGAAAGCACAGGACAGCTGGGGTTTGTATCTCCAAAATTAGAGTTCTCAAGCCTAAAGGTACCAGAAAGGTGTGTTTGGCATAAACTGAGATCACTATCTGACCCTTCCCATCAATAAAAGGCACAAAACCACACTCCACAACTACATTTTTCACAAGTTGTCTTTGCTTTGCCATCTGTGCTGCCAACTGTTCTCCTACTGTATATCGTCTGCCTGAAGAAGTGCTAAGCAGGTGTGGCACATGTTTGGCTCGTTCCTGCTTTGCATGTGTAATGTAATTATGTTTGACAGACTTGGTTTGATTGAGAGAAAACTATGAATTGGATTAAATGTTTTTTGTTTAGACTTTATTAGCTAAAGATGCCATTGCATAATTAATTTGTGAATAAGCAGCAATCTTGCAAATGAGGCAGTGAATCAAAAGCACAGGAAGACGTTATAGCCTCTTCTCAGGATGAGTTTACACATTTCTTATTTGTAGTATTCATTAAAAATACATAAAGGAAGGTTAACAAAACATTGCAACAAAGAACCACAAACAAACCAGCCAGCCACAGAAGCCTTCATATGTGCATAAGTCAAAAAACTGAAAGCAAGCCAACTCAAAAACATGAGCCTGTGCTAGACAGTAAATGCATTAACACTACTTGAATCCTATTCCCGGATGCTTTCTGTTCAACCCCAACGCTTTGGAGCAAGGATGTCAGTAGAACTGTACACTTCTAGTTTCAATGTAAACAATGAAGACTATTTTTCACATGTAGGGAAACTTTTAGTGTGAACCTCTTAATTTGTCCTTAGCGAAATTGCCACTTTTTACATTTTGGGGATGGAAAGTGGCCCTTTTAATTTCTGTGCTTCAAAATATTTGCATTTGCATCTGTTTCTACTTCATGTTTAGGTCATACAAATCATGCAACCATACAAACCATACTACTCAGTTAGAAAGTGAAGACAATCTGTAGGATGCAGTGATTTGGTTTAGAACGCTGCCTACTGTGATAACTGCCTGCCTACCCCATATCTCAAGCAAGGGTGGGGCGTGGGCCTGGCCTTAACTGCTCTTCTTGGCCCACAGGCAGATGGAGTCGGGGGGGGGCACCCGGTGAGGCTGCTCAAGGACGAGAAGGTCTCTTGGTGCCCTGACACTTGATCAGCTTATTTGAGATAAATCTACTACACTTCATCAATTTCTCTACCAGATTTCTTGTTAGTTAATGCTTGTCTTTAAGCATGTTTCCTCATCTTGGACACGTGCTGTCCCAGTCAGTCTTCCTTCTCAGTACTGCCACTACCATGAATACTTCATACATTCCCTTTGGGCCCAATATACCAGTTTATATCAGTTCAGTATCAATAAATGTATCTAGATCAGATATGCAAGGACACTTTCACTCTTGGGTACCAAAGATGAAGGCTTTACTTGAACCAATGACAATAGGTTAAAGTGAAGGTGTCCTAAGGTGAACTGTTATTACAGGTATTTATCATATACTTTTTATTATATTGTAATAGTGTAAATAATGATTTATAATTATTAATGATGTCGAGGTACTAACTTCCGTATTAGCAATATGTATTAGCAAAAGTTCTTAGTCCAAATAGCAATCTTCACATGCTACCATAAGGCAAATGTAAAAACTGGTCCTCTGAAAGTGCAGTTTAGGAATTAGATTAGTTTACCAATAAGAGCTCACCAGCCTTATAATGATTTATGTTAATTAAACTTTTGCATTTTTAGTTGAACGTACTCCTTTATACCAGCATGTGAGAGTAAAATCACTGATTTCCCACACGCTGGGTGAGAGGGCAAATAGTTTTTTCCAAAAAAATCATGTTCAAATGCATCTTCCATGGTAAAAGAATGAAACCAGTAGGTTGGAGAATTTTTGATAGGTTTAGCTATCTAACTTCTTCCTGCTGCCTCTTTTTCAGTTCTACGTGGAACATTGTGCTGCTTCCGCTTCCCAGCAGCGTTGCATTTCTTCTCTCAAGAGTAGTAATTGCAATCTGGCAGGATAGAAGATTGATGCAGGGTCATTTAGTAAAAATTTTTCTTTCTTCAAATGAAGTTACTTCCTATCCTTTGCCAAGGGTTTATGGAGTGGTAAGATGGCTGATCTCCATTTTTATTCTAATTCTTTGGCTGCTGCTCAAACCCTGCCTTTAGTTGCATGCTCTCTGTGATTATTATGTTGTTCCTATGCAGCACTTTGAGCCTTGAACATTGGTGCAGATGTATTGCTTTTGCTACTGTAGATAACGGGGTTTTCTTCATTATGTCTGCTTTGGATTTTTCCATACGTTTCTGGCCATCTTGGATCTTTCAGAGAAGATGCTTAGAACATTAAGTACTATGACAATGCTGTTTATTTTTTTCCAAAGGCTTTAATCTTCTTTCAAGAGCTCCATAATGCTTAAACACAGTTTTCTCTCCTTTGTGATTTTTATTATAGAATTCCTCTCTTTGTTGTTTGAGTTTCAATTGACTCCATTGCTTTTCAAATCCCTCCAGCCTTCCCCTCAATTTTATTTACCTCGGTCTCAAAGGAAGCTGTGGAAGCTTGAAGGTTATCGATTTTTAAATGAAGAGATTGAAGAAGTTCTTTTACTGAGGTGTCTTGCAAAGTGTTTGAAGGTGGAGAGGCTGCACCTAGGCATGGAAGGTGATGTTGTGTCTGAAGGGTGGGCTCACTTGACCCATCGTGCAAAAAGCTTTTTTTTTTAATCCACGTGCTGCTTTTAAGCAACTTCTGCAGATTTTTGTTTGGTTGTCTGTCTCAAACAATGTGGTAACACTTGAGGAGACGGTTATCCTCAGGGTTTCAAAGACAGTGGTGGGCTTTTAGGCTTGTGAGTGTGTAATAGGAGCTATGACCTTCGCAGCAAACCCAACAAATGATCTATGTTGTTAGTGCTGCACAAAGGCACTGTGGTCAGCATGCGCTTTGTGTCAGGATGACTTTGCACAGCCTCTGTCTGTCTGGGGTGTTAATGAGACACTGGGCAAACAGGCATCTCGCCTCAACTCGCTCAGAAATGTCCAGAAACAAAGTGGGAGGAGGAAGAGAATCACAAAATAACAGTTGGGAGTACAGTAAGAGGAAAATGCCTTTGCTAATAAAGAGAGTTTATCACCAAATAAACCTGTTTAAAGCAATGGAGACAAAGATGTCTCCTTTTCATCAAGTTGAAAAAAGAGTGCTAGAATCATAGTCTATTTATTCAGCAAGCTGTTATTTTCCTCCCTTTACTTCTTTCTCTTAGGCTCTGGGTTTGAATCGGGATCCTCTGGGTCACAAGTAACCAGGTCACTTCCCCTGTCTCTTACCTTAGTTTTAGATCTTTCCTTCATTAGCAAAAAGTCACTATGTCAATGAAGCTGTTAAGCCTCTGGCCTTCTTCAGCAGTCAGATCTGGCAGTTCAGTAAATCATAGATGCCTGGCATCCCTCTGACCAGCTGCATTTCTGCCACGTTGCTTGGGGATTTAATCCCCATTGGAGGTTGTATGCTGTCATTATTAATAGAGTTTCTAACAGTATTGGTAGAGACCGGGAAAGATGTGAAATATTTTGTGGTGAGGCTAGGGCACGCTGAAAGGGCATGAAAGAGATTGCAGTGGTGTGAAGCCATTTCTAAAACATTGTAACTTGACTGGTGGGCAGACTTTTAGTCTGGATTTTGCATTATTCAGTTTCATTTCTATTTTCCAAGGAAGAGCACTAATATTTTCAAATCTGATCTACAACATAACGTTCTCCTTCAGAAGAGTAGTTTCTGTAACCAGCTAGCCACTCTTTTGCCAGTGGTTGGCTCCGATAGATGAATGAGGGGTTTTCATCAGAGTACCAGAACGAAACTGCCAAACATTGAGGCTACTGGGGAAGCTTGGACTTGGGAAGCAATATTATAGTATAGGATTATTATTTTTTTTTTTTAAATGTATCAATTGTGCACAAAGGTAAGACTATGCTTAAAGAGGAGTTTAGAGAACTCTTTTTTTGTTAGAAAGCACTGACTGTTCTCGGGGGGGGCGGGACAAAATTCAGCACATTTTCAGTTTCTACTTTGACAGATTAGATGGTACTGATTGCTTTACTACTGATACAAAAAATTCCAAGAGAAGACAACTTTTTACTTTTACTTTACTTTACTTACAATGGTGAATCCATGTTTTAGCTTCAAAATAATGTGTTTTAAAGTTTTTCTAAGAAATTATAAATCTACAGCAGAGCCCTCCTGTAATAATGGCTTTTTTTTTTTACATGCTTATAGTCTCTATAATGTCTTAAATAATTTTACCTCTACTTTTCCCAATAAAATATTTTGGATCTGTCCTGGTTCCGGCAAGGATGGGGTTAATTTCCCCAAGGAGCCGGCAGGGGAGGCAGGTATTCCATACCACGTGACCCATGCCCCGCTATAAAAGGAGCTAGCCGGGGCGGGGGAGTCAGTCGCCACTCGGGGGCGGGCTGCGGTGGTGCGGGTCAGGTCGGTGCGCTTCGCGGCGGTACTGTAATCGCGTTCTTGTATTCCTTTACCGGTGTTATTGTTTTTCTTTCTTCTTCCCTTTGTCTGTTCTGTTAAATTATAATATTTCAACCCACGAGTTTTGCCCTTTTCTGCTGATTTTTCCCACGGCTGTGGGAGTCGAGCGAGCGGCTGCGTGGTTCTCTGTTGCTGGCTGAGGCCAAACCACGACAGGATCAAAGTAGATTAATTACTGCTACAAAGATCAAAAGCAAAATTAGTCATCTGAGTATTTTACAGTAGGTATTATCTTCTAAGGTTCTCTGAATCTGCAAATTTGTTGTCACTCAAGACTGCAAGGAAAGTCTCTTCCATCTGGCACACCTCGCAAATAGCACCACTGAGTTCAACATGCATTATTTACCTCTTTATGCATAATGTTATCAAGCTTCAGACCACGCTGATTATTTAAGTATTAAATGCAACGCTTGTGACTTGTGATATTACATGTGGCAAAAAAAAAAAAATCAGCTATGAAAATTAAATACCTAGTTTATTTGCTGACAAGAGTAACACTGAAAGCCTTCTGAAGATGTTAATATGGTAGAAGGTAAGGGCATTTTTACTTTCAAGAAACGTATTCAAAGCTTACTTGTAATGCTGTAGGCTGGAATTTTCACTCATTGAGTTTCAGTAGGGTGATCTAGAGAACTGAATTTAAGAATATCCTTGGAAAAAGGAGATTCAGTAGGTCTAGAGGGAATCAGTCTGGCAGTTTCTGAACTTCCTCTTAACAGGGAAGAAAAAATTTATTAGTACGTGTTCTTTTTTGTGCATCTTAATCTTCTTTCCCGATTTGGCAACACTAAAAAGAGGTCCTGAGTTGCTCTTACATATCTTTTCATTATTATTTTTTTTTTTTTTACTTGAAAAATAATTGGGCTTTGTAATATGCAAGAATTTTAACATGCATGACAATGAGGTTTCTGGGCATAACATGCAATGCTGAGAAGCACCGTTTTCTAACTATATATTGACTGGTATTAGCCATATCTTTCTTGTCTTGGAGAAGGAACCTGTATATTCAGCACAACCAGGGTACCTGCAGTTTGGAAACTACTATTATGGCACTGGCTTGCTAGTTTTGTGCACCTTTTCTGGTAACTGGCAGAAGTACAGTAACTGCCTATTTTATTTCCCCTGCATCTTTTCTGTCTTTTTTTCTAGAGGAGGTGACCCACAGCACCAGTTAGGGACCAGATTACTTCGGCTATTTGGATCACTTGTACTATGCACTTGAAGTGTCACAGCTATCAAAGATGCTAGATGGTGTTTTTAGATGAATGGAGAGACAAAAAAAAAGAGGGTGGTAGAGGATATTTTTGTTCTGCACAACAGATAAATGTATGAGGAACAGAGAAAAGTCATCTGGAAACTGATGATATTTTCTTCTCTGCTTTTCTTAGGTCTCCTTGTTCACATGTAGTTTTCTCTACTCTTCTCCCAGTAAGACTAAGTTATCTGAGGTTTCAGACAGGACTGCAGAAGAGCAATACATTTTTCTCCGTAAAGAAAAGGATTATGTTGTGTTCATCACAAAGGATACTGAACGTTGCTAGCTTCTTTAGATGAGAAATCAGTGTGAGCAACTTATGTTTTCATGTCTGAGAGTTGGGGTTTTTTTCTCTGCTTGAAGCATGCTTTTACTATTGGTCATACTATCCGTCTCATTTGAAAATCTGATTATAGTGTTCAGTTACGATCTCCTGAGGCATTAAAACCCTATAGGATTCTTCTAGACTGTTAGAAGTGCATTTCCTCATTTAAAAATCCCCACCAAACTTATCTGTGCATCTGTTTCAAACAAGTCTTCTGCCAATTGAAATGAGCGTGTGCGTGTGGCTGTGTGTGTAAAAAGTAGGATAGCCGGTTTATGCCTAACGGTTCTTCCTTTTCCTTTACAAAGTCAACCTTGTCCTATTCTGCCACACAACATAAATACAATGGGTCAGATTCTGCTGTCAGTATTGTTTTTCTGGATGGACCGGACATTAAATGTTCCACGGATTATTTTTTTTTTTTTTGCTATGCGTGAATGAAAGCCAGGATGTTATTGTATCACTTCATTTCATATCAAATTATATTGTCGCATAATGATATAATTGCCAAACACAAGCAGATGCAATTGTTATAGTGCAATAAAATGTCACAACTGAGAACACTGTTTGTATTTTCATTTAAAAGTTTGGATTTCAATATGAAAGTTTGTAACACAGTTTGAATGTGAGTTTCAAGATGTCTGTATTGGTCTTCAACCAATGAGGTTTTATTTAGGTTTCAGAAAGAAGAAAAACATTGGAAGTATCAGTACCCAAACTGTAGAAAATACATGGGTTGTATTTTCTACAGGTCTCCTCTGTGCAGCAAGCGCTTCAACAGTGCGAGGGCTTTCCTCAGTGAGGGCTGATCTGGGGCTTCCCCAATGGGAAAGGCAGATGCTGGCATGAGTAATTTTCAAACATCTTTTGTGTATAGCAAACCACACACTGCACCATAAGCTGCATTTTCATTAGTCAAGTTGACCTTTATTGAAAAAGAAAAATGTGGTGCATTACGACAAATTAATCTCTATGAAATGCAAACCTATAACAAGAAATTATCTTTCTTTTTTTAAGGTCTCTGGAAAGAAAATTGCAAAAGCAAATATTCTGTAAAAAATAGAGGCCCACAAATTCCTTCTTACAGTTATGTAAGTATTAAGACTTAAACTAATACTGCCTGTTAATTGTTTTTCTGAATGATTTCTTTTAAATGATGCGACTGCAAGTGGAAAACATTTGAATTTACAGATATTTTAATGGATATGATCTCTTTAAATTTTTTTCTCCTCTGTCCTGTCTGCATTCATTACAGGCAAATCAATGAAAATTGATAAACCCATGATGGAAAAAAGGAATGTATTTGTATTCATTACAGGGGATCGGAGATAATAATAAAATGAAATGTTGTTATAGTGAGATATAAACCCAACCTAAGGAATTGTTCAATATGTGAATAGCTAGATACATTTCATTACTGTGATATGGAGCAGCTTGATAGCGGAAGCCAATAATTTAAAAAGTCTTGAGCACAGGGTTATGCTGACTATCCAGTTCAATACGTTAATTGACAATAAATCCTGCTTGCCTATAAAAAGCACTTGACTAGTCATTTTCAAGATGGTCATGATTTTTTATGATGCGGAACTTTTAATTTACAGGGATGATAAAAATAGATTTACTTTCAGCCACTTGTATTTGATTTAATTACCTAATCAACTATAAATCATCTACTATTGAAAAAGTAATTTAACAGAGATGATATTTTGTCGTCATTTTTTTCTTAAGTAGGAGAGAGTCTTTTGTAAAGGAAGGTGAAATAGACTTTAGTGGAATTAAAAAATTCTATCCTTTTTAAGAAAGGGTTAGAAGTTCAGAGTCAAGAGGTTTCGATTTACTGAATGAAGGCCTTGATTTTTGGAAAGACTTGTTTATGGTTACCTAATCTCCTGTTAAGAAAGCAAATAGTAAAAGTATGGCAAAGGACTAGCTATGGATGTTAGTGATTTGAAATGGGCCTTGTGCGATGGAACTTCCCTCTGTCAGAGATCTGTCTGGGATAAAACCATGCCATTCAATGATGAGAAACATATGGCGTGGCCATGGAGAAAGAAATTACTATACCTTGTCCAGGCAAGGGATCGAGAAACCAGTCTAAGTCGGAATGGGAGTGACTTGATAGAGGATTGTTAAACTTTCTATTGTGAATTAAACGGCAAATTTTAATCCCTAAATGAAAACAGGATGATAGATTTTTCTATATTTTAATGGCTATCTCACAAAACCTGATATAGTACATGAAAAAATATAAACAATTAAGAGAAAGTGTACATTTAAAAAAGCAATAATATTTTGAAGGAAGAAAGATGAGGTTTTATAAACCAAAGGTAATAATATTTGGAGTTTTCCACGTACAGACAATCTTACTAAAGAGGCAAACTATATACTGGGGTGAAATTATTTCATCCTAAAAATGTTGGGTCCTAAACTCTAGCTTAAAAAATACTGTGGATCTCATAAATGCCATTAACAAGAGAGTGGGTGTGACATCCCCAAAACCATGTTTACATAATGCCGATAGTGCTCTAGATGAAAAACATTCGAGATAAAGAGCTTTAGAATATATTCGGAGGGGAATTTTTGGTCACATGAATTACAGGTGTCAAAAAGGGACTCAAAGATTACAAAATAAGAATTTATTGTAAAATTTTTGTTGTCTTGTATTCTTGTTTGAAGTTATTTTTAAAACAGATAAAACCCCAAATTCTATTTCCTGCTGTCTAAGGGGTTAGGGGGAGAGAAAAGGAAAATGAAGTGCACGTAGCATTATTACAAGAAAGATAGTGTGGTCTAGATAAGGAAAAAAAAAATAGTGTGTTAGTGTGGGATTATGAAAATAATAAAAGCTAAGAAAGTGCAGAAAGTGAAGATAGGAACAGTCGTGCCATTAACATTATGAATGAAGAAAAATCAATGCTAGAAAATACTTCCTGGAGAATTCAGGTCACTTCATGAGTTGGGAATAAAGCCAGCTTCTATAATAAGGGTAAAAGAATCATGTGAAATAATGAAAACTGGACCGGAAAGTGGAGATTTGAGACTAAATTACCCTGAGAGCTTGAAGGCTTTATTAAATTTAAGGAAATAAACACAAAGATATGTAAGTTAATAAAAAAAAAGTGCATTTTTCTTATGGGTAACAACAGGTCATAAAAAACCTGAAGAAATGGACCTATTATCCTAGAACTCTTTCCAAGGAAGACTTAGGAACTCTTCATTTTAATTTTCACAATCAAAGGTCTTAGTCTGGGAAGTCCACAGTCTAATTCACAGCCAACATGACATAAAATCTGCTTTCATAAAATTCCTCAGCATTACCATAGATAAATGAAAATTGCCGTATTGAGTTAGACTGGTACCTTTTTATCAGATGAAGCTGAGATGAGGTACTTGGAAGACAGCATAAGAAACCCTGAATAGGATAATTAGGATATAGCTTACCCACATAGTTCTCTGCAACTGTTCAGGACCATTCTGTGATTCTTTTAAACCCCCCTTTCACTCAAATGAGTGTTAGAATTAATGGGATTTTAGAACAGTTATTTAGTACAACTACTCATGTACGCTGCTTTTGAATTGACAGCCTTCTTTCAGCTCTTATTGACTTACTTTATTTTGGGTTTGGGTCTGGGTATTAATTTTCTGAGAACAGATTGATGTCTTGACTGTATACATTAGTTGACTGTGTGGCTTTGCTCAGTATAAGAAATCCTAAATTGGAGTTGTCCTGATGTAATGCCTTGTGTCTGCTGCCTTGGAAATGGCCTCTGCCTAAAAGAAGGTGATGGCACAGATTTGCACAGTCCCATGAGGCACTCCAACACTTACGTCCAGAGTACAGGTGGAAATGGTGACTTAAATGGCCAGGACATGTACAGGAAGCGTGACTAATCTGGATCTGCCAGACGTGCTGCAACTGGGCTTACGTATACATAGCTGATCTACAGTGATGACATACATAGCATTTTCTGTTGCTGGAAACCTACATACATGACATAAAATCCTTGCCTAGGATGATACTAATGGGAAACTGAAACGATACAGAACCTCAACAGCATTTTGCTTTCTCTTGTAGTTGTGTCTAGTTGTTACACCTGTAGTTGTTCTGTGCTTCTGTGATTAGCAATAATTCTAATATTGGATTGCTCCAGGAATACTCAAGTTTATGAACTGACCATGCATGAAATCCATTCAGTGAGCACCGAAACCAGTAATTAAGTTTCCGAGTATTTCCTAGGGGAAAAGAAGAATGCTCTTTTGGTCTAGCATTCACCTAGATAACAGAAGTCTAAACACAACGTTGTGGCTGTACTTTTCATGTGCTAAGTCCTACCAGATTGATGGTGTAAAATTTAAGCACAGAATGTAGTCCCAGAATAAGTACCGTGATGAGCAGTATGCAAGATGTGATCACTCTTTGAAATACTGAAGACTACTTTATTCCCTGAGTAGGCTTTGGGCTTGTTCAAACATAAATGAGGCTTCTAAGTATGTTTAAAAGTGATGGTGTCTACTCTAAAATTTACTGGCAGAAAGGAAGAGCCAATGTTACCTGTTTTGGTGGTTCACACAGTTATCTGTATTAATTTGCTTGGTTTATCTCTTAGTTCCCTGGGAGCTCTTGACAAAAAACAGAGCGCTGCCAAGTAGGTTATCGTACACAAATCCTCTTCCTTAGTGTATAGCATATAGTCACTGAAAGGTATAGGATACAGAAATGCAGTGTGTTAAAGGAAGTAGGAATGGGGTTGCAATGGGAGGAGAACAGGAATTTTTGATGTTCGTACTACTCTGAGCATGAGAGTTTATGATATGCTCTCACGGGTCCGTTTTAACCAACAACCTTTTGAATTGGTGTGTATGAATATTTCTGAAAGATGCGATAAGTTTCCCTTTTCCTGACCTCACAGCACAGGGCAGTTCCTGCCCCTCCAGGCACCAGAGACAAAGTGAGACAAACCTGCTGCCTGTGAATAGCAGCTGTATAGTTCCCATAGCAACAGTAACTCCATGAACACCCTCAGAAGTTTCTTCCCCCTTCGGTATTTATTTTGCATTTGTATACTTTATCAGGCTAGATGGTTTAAAGACAAAATTTTGATTAAATTGATCCTGCTTCAGTTACTTTGGAAAGGAAGAATAGCAGAAAACAGCAGAAAGAGAAGAGAACGTGGCATCTGTAATTACTTTGGCGACTAGTTGTTTTGATATATCCAGAGGTAAACTTGCTTGTATTTATTTTTTGTGTAAATTTTGGCCTTAAAATGGCCCTTCTCTTTACAAATAGGCTATGATAAACCCCACTGAAGTCAGTTTTATCAGCTCGAAAAGTGATGTTGGTGGGGGAAGAAAGAAGTGTAATACATGAGTATAACCGAGTCCTCAACTTTTAAGATATTTCCGCTAAGAATTCAGCTTTTTCCCTGTGTTCAAGGATCAGTGCTCAAAGTTACATCAGAGGTATGGCAGTCGTTTACATTTAGCCTTATTTCTACCCTTCTTCCCATCACAGTCTTAACAAACGTATCCCCATCACACATGCTCAGGTGGAAGGATTACAGACAGACTTGAGGAGTTCCGCTGAACAAGTGTAGGTCACAACATTTTCATCTTTTTAACTGTATATTTCCAGGTATTCCATCCTTAAAAGGCACTCTGTTCCCAGATAAGGGGTGTGAATGATGCAGCGCTGTGGCTGCTTCCATAGAATTAAGGCAGAATTTTGCTATGGATTTTTTTGAGGAGGACTGAGTCCATTCAGAATACGTGATTTTTTTAGGCTGAACTAAGTGTGAAACAAGTATCAGATAAGTGTCATTTGTTTTAGCATAATAAATGAATAACAAGAGAGAAGAAACTGTTAGAATTATTTAGGAGCTGTTGATGCTAACAGCAGGGCAGAAAGAAAGATCCTTTTCATTATAGTAAGAAGACACTGACTGCCTTTAAATAAACTCAGTCCTTCCTGAAGGCTCTAAGTAAAAGCTATAGCTTCCTTCTGTTATTACTGCAAATCTAAGTAGAATTTAGGAATTGACCTAGACAGCAATTCTTTTTGTTTCAACCTTTCAAACCCTAAAAACGTGTATCTTTCTCTGCACTCGGTGTTTGCTAAAAATGGTGATTTATTATTTTTCACATAATGATCAGTGTTCTCTGAGCAATCATTTAAAGTGTTTCCATGTTTCTGACTTAGTTCTCCAATAAACATTCCCTAATTCCCTCTCCCAGAGCAAGTTTGTGTGTCACATCTGTAGTGTTTCTAATGAGTTGCTAATGAGGCTTTGCAAATGTGGAGGCACAGACAACGAGTTGGTGGTGCTAGGAGGCTGATCGAGAGCTGGTTTGGTGAGCAAGAGTTCAGCATCTGTAAGAGTTTAGTTATTGGCGCTCTCCATGCACTTTTCCACATGGAATCTCAGTGCCCAGAGCTTTAAGAGAATGAGAAAGATTCCTGGCTCTACTCGGACGCTGTCTTTATTCGATTAGCACTGCTTCGTACACCCCTACTTAGAGTAGGAGTCTCGCAGTTCACATTCCCAAGTTCCATAGCTGAAAAGGGAAAACAATATCCTCACCCAACAGTAAGACAATACTTGATTTATCCAGACTAGTCTCACATTCGAAATGGATGAGGATCACATTTTCATTTGGTAACAGATGGAGAAGTGCTGAGTTTTGCCTTAGTGTCTATAATGCTTCTTATGCTAGAATGTGTTTTTATTTCTTGCATAGTGCGCTTGAGTCTTAATTCTAGTAAGATCCCCCATAAACAAAACAAGGCACTTTTAGGGTCTACAGTGTCTACAGATTCCCTCCTCTGAAGTACAGCGAGTCTGACTTTGTTCAAATGAAATATGAGCTAATTAAGGTGAAAGCTTTTCATGCTTTCCATCAGGTATTTTGGTTAGTAAAATTAATATAATTTAATCCACTTAGTCTGAACTCTGTTTTTTTTTTTTTTTTCACTAAAAATGGTGAAAAGAATGGTGGTGAAGAGTAGGTAGGTTGGGGAATTCCCCACTTCTCAAGAAAATGAACACAACTGAAAAACTTAAAGAGTAAGTAGTTGGTGTGCTTGTGTTAGTTAGTATTGCCATTTTGGATCAAATTAACCTTTTGGTATGTGTCTCGTATGTAAAACGTGGGAAGCTACGTTACTCTGGGAACAGTGTATGGTCTGTTGTCATGACAGAACATGGCCACGGACCATTATTCCACATTTCTGCAAGTTCAGAAATAATTTTAATATGCATTTCCTTACTGCTTAAGCTGCTTACTTACCAAGTTCAATCTTCCTTCTAAAAGAGACTCTTTATTTGTGAAAGTATTTATACAAAGAATACTGGCATTATTTTATAGTGACTTTCTAAAGAACCAGACAAGTCTATTTGAAGCTTTTCTTTGGTATTAACTAGATATTTTATCATAAGTGAGCAGGGCGTTTCTGGTTCACTAGTCTTTATTGCTTTCTTGAATGCACTTCAACCTCATTCACAGTTCAAGTCTATATAATCCTTATGCTTTTCATACTTTTAAATCCTCCACAGTGTTTTCTGTATATCTGACTCTGCTAATATCCACGGAACTCGGGTCTTAAAGCGCTCTCCTGAGCTAGCACAATTCTGCACTGAGAGTAAAATACACATTTTCACCATCCCTTTACTGCTTATAAACAAGGGCAATGTTTTCTTTAATACCAACATCCCCCGACCTAAGTTTTCCCCTCTGAAACCCCACATCCATTCCTTACAATGAAAATATGAACTGTAGCTTGCTCATTCATTTATTCTCGCCCTGAGCATTAGTTATGAATCTGCTGCCCGGTTTTCTTTAACTGAGTATGTTGTCAGTTTGCAGCTTGTTACTTCCCCCTCCCCCCCTCCCACTTTCTCCTTGAACTTGAAATGAAATGAGAATCTGTTTTTTGTAAATATGTAAACCATCTTGATAAAGGCCAGTCAGGTTATAACTTCTTTTCTGGGTTGCTAAAAGCTTGTCTATCATTGTTGAAAGGTAATTTTACCTATTTCTCACTACACAGCCACGCTATCTACAACACCAGTTGGATTTGTTGGAAATGATTTGGTATTCTCTTGCATGTTAGTAGGCACGCTTGGTGTATATGTCGATTATGATAAAGTAAGCGTGTAGCTACAGTAAAGTCTGCTATAGCTGAATATCTATCTTGGAAAAATTGTGGATGTTTACCGAGTCTCCTGACTAGCTTCACATGCTGTTTTTCCAGCTACATGGAATCAACTATGGGATATTTGATACTTCGAAATCACAATTGCCAGTTAAATGATGGCACTCAGGTCTGGGCCTTTGTCATTCCAATCCATGCCGAGTTAGGACTTGTGTTTCGTCCGGGTGATTAATGAGCACTGGTAATCAGCATCACAGATGCCTCATGCATCAGTATAGTGTGATACTGAACAATCTCATGCCCTTGTCTTCTGGGAAAGCAAGCATAGTTGAGGCCCGTCGGCCCTGTAGCTGTTGTACTGGTTTGCGTTGCTGTAGTGGGGGTCCGTGCCCAGGAGCTGGCTCCAGGGGCTTCTGAGGGGAGAGGCTGGGGCTGCCTCATGCCAGGCACAGCTGGCTCCCTAACGGCCCCACCGCAGGGCACAGCTGAGCCCCGCAGCGATGCTGGCGGTGCCTCCGGGAAAACAGATTTGAGAAAGGGTAAAGCCCTGCCTGGTGTAGAGTTAGGAACGCAGTGTGAGAAACAGCTCTGTGAGCACCCAGGTGAGGGGGGGGGAAGGTGCTGCAGGCACCGGAGCAGGTGCCGTTTCTGACCAAACTGACGTTAGCGCATCAATTAATAAGGAGGGTGTTAAAAGAAAATTCTTCTACTGATGCAGACACAAAATGAAATAGAACTCTTGGTTTTCTCTTGTTTGCCATTCTTTAATCTCATGCATTTCAGGCAGTGTGAGGTTTTAGGATGATGCATTAGACGCGCGGGACACACGTCATGTCATGGGACACAAATGTGTATTTTAAAAATGTATTGTAAGGCAGTCTACAAGATCGGGTTTGGGCTACTGCAGAATAGCCTTGTTTTGGTGTATCACCAGATTTGCAGTCATTACAAACGAGAATGTAAGTTCAAGATGATCTGTGGGTTGCTAAAGTAATTGCAGAACAAAGTCATGTTCTTTGCTCTGCTGTTACAACTCAAGGTGTCCGTCTGTTCTTCTGTCAGCTCTCTTTGCTTGGTTTGCCATTTATTTTAACAGAAACCTGTTCAGATTCAGGGAGCACAATCAGAAAGCAGCCAGGTCTCCTCTTTTACTATGCAAAATGTTCAGCAAATCTGTTACCCTCTGTTTCTCACCCAAGCACAAAATTCCCTCTCTGAGGTTAGAACATTGTGTCAAAGCAGGAAAGCCTCAACTAGATTGATTTATAAAGCTAAAAAGAAGACGTTTTCTGACTAGGCTCTGAGCAACAGCTGTGTTCCTCAGGCTATGCTATTTCAACCTTGAAAGCATAGGGAGTTTCTGTTTAGATCCTTAAAAAGCTTTCAGCAATAGAATCTACGCATCACCTTCCCAACCAAGGCATCAGAATATTTTAGCATGCTATCACGGTCATTATATTTAAAAGCCTTTTTCGTGAGTTTTATCCTCCTAATCGGGGAGTCTCTTTC
This sequence comes from Vanellus vanellus, assembly GCF_965231255.1. NCBI lineage: Eukaryota > Metazoa > Chordata > Aves > Charadriiformes > Charadriidae > Vanellus > Vanellus vanellus. The sequence continues at coordinate 5,443,904 of NC_138919.1, forward strand.
CTTTAGGGGCTTCAGCATGTCATTGACTATGCTGGTGGACCTCTGCCTTGGAATATACATCCTAACCTGTTCTTTCTGATTCCTCTTTTTTTGAAAATTACTTTTGCAGGTTTTATTATATTGGTTTAAAGAGTTGTATGGTTTCAGGCTCATTTGAGTTGCAAGTCTGCCCCAGCTCTTCTCCTCAAGCCTTGCTCAATGAAGGCTGATGGCAAACAAGTTTAGCAGGTTGTAGGTTTTGAGGAATCATATTGTTTGCACATGGAGCAGGCGGGACAACTGTGTTTCACAGACTTGCTCGTTATCAGGAGTAAAATCGTGTGGATTGTCGAACAAAAAAAATCAAGAAATATTCAAGTAAATAATGATCTTGAAGCTGTTGCGCTACATGGGTGAGGTGACGTGTCCTTATTCTTTGCAAGCATTAGACTCTGGCTCAGACTGCATTTGGATTTCAGGATGGGTAGGCCCCTTTAGTCTTGTACGGTCCAAGATGCTTTAAGGGAACATGATCTCAAAAAACATTACTAGATACATAATGGCAAAGTGTTTGCAAGAATTCAATCTACTTAGCAGTTCTGAGAGAGTCAACACTATTGTTTGGTCATCTATTGTGGTATAGATTTTGCCATCACTTTTCTATCCCTATTTTGAAGTCTTTGTCAAAATGAACTGTTTATTGTACATATATTCATATATGATATTAGGGAGAAATGGAAAAAAGCAGAAATGTCATACGATTATTTTGAAGCTTGTCAAAGATCTTTTTATATTGCAAAGTACTTTAACAAAAAATTAATCTTTTCTGCTGTGACTAGTTTCATCATTAAGTAAATGAAACTGTTTTGGCTTTAGGTTTTAAAACTAAAATGGGAATAATTTTTCTCCTCTCCCACATAGCAACTGAAATCAACACGAAGGTTACTAACCAAACTGCCCAGACCCATTCTCATTCTCACCCTTACCACTTCAACCTTTCCTGTAAGTACCTTTAGTTAGCCGAAATACGAGGTATTTTGAATAACTAGGGAGAACAGAATAAACGGTTACGGATGTCTTTCTCCTGTCTCTTCCTGTTTACTAAGGTAGTAATATTTTTACATTTACGTATCTGAAGATTACCCTCTGCTGTGCTACCCTTTCAGTGAAAACTGAAATACTGGAGTTGGCTATTGTTAGGTAAAAAAAACTTTTAGTTAGTTTGTTTTTCAGACCATTTAAAGGAATCGGTGAAGAACAACATACTTTTATTCAGGTGAACAGCATGCTAATTTTTTTTTTTTTTTTTTTTTTAGGTTTTAAGGCACTGCAGATTATAACTTTGTAACTATACTGGAATTAAACAAAGAAGGGCATGCGATAAAATATCTTAATTGTTCCACATTTTCAGGCAGTAGGTTTGATCACGTGTTTGTGTATTACCTGCTCTCTTTAATAGTCACTAGCTGGAGGAGAGACATATATGTTTTATAAGCCACCTGTACAAATGCAAGGCTATTAAATTGCCTTCTGTTGACAGTATGTCACATTTAGATTCAGAAAACAAGGAGTATAGTTTGAAATGGATTCTTCATCCATTTCTGCTTTTTTGCAACACCATGTCAAGTCCTCCCAGCAAACCCTCATGTGATAAGCGTGAGTGCAGAAGCTCACAACTTTGTGTCTCAGCTTTGGAGCCCAGGAGGGCTTCAGAGGGACTGAACTCGAGTGGAACTGAGGGTCGGGAGGTGTAGAGGAGGCAGAGTCCTCTTTTGCCCATTCTCTGCTTTGCAGGGGGAAGAACATGGTCGTAGGAGAAAATCGGCTTCCCCTCATCCTATAGGAATTTGCAGTGCTTAGTTCAGTAACAAGGCCTGGTCCTAAAATTAAAACTAGATGCATCTCTGAATCTGGCTAGAGTCCTAGTGATTCCGCTTAAAGTCAGCGGTAATATATGGGGGCCAGTTACCTGCCTGATCCTCCAGCTGCAACAGTCGAGCTTTTGGCATTTCTTTAAAGTATCTCAAGATAGTGTTTTCAGTATTGATTATATTAATCAGCAGTTAGCTTTCTCCTGTGGTCTAGCAAATCCTGAATCTACTGTTCTGTATCATAACGTAATGCAGAAAGTCTGAGACAATGGGGAATTTTTACTTTTAGAGAAACAATGTACATTCTTTTGCTTATGCATTTTTTTTTAAATATATACCATTCTTCGTAATTATACACAATGAATGTTATAAAGAAATTTAAGTATGGAGCACATTCTTTTATGGTTATTACAGTTACATTTTCTGCTGAAAATCAGCTGTCTACACTGTGATGCGAACGGTTTTGCAAGACTCACTACTGGTAAACAATTGGGGGATGGAAGGGGTAATCACTGAATGATTTGACTTTGGCCAGATTTTTGTGTGCTTTAGGGAGCCAGATTTAACTAGTGGCTTGGATGGTAACTGTGACAGAAGTTGGGTGGGAAATATTTTCAGTGCCATCTTTGGCTTTGCACTGAGGCTAACATTAGCTTTTTCTGTATAGTCTGATATAAGACACAGACTCTGACAAGTTACAGAAGTAGTGAGTTCAAAGAGTAGAACGTGCTGTATTCTAGGTTACTGCGAAACAGTTCACACAGAAATTAGGAAGCCAAAACAAATCAAGCACATTAAAGTACTTCAACTAAGAAGTAACAAAAGTGTCCATCAGGATTTCATCATGCTTCTTGAATAAGAAAAGGTGAATTTAATGACTTCAAGGAGTAATATGATAGTTACATCCTGAAAGTGAATGGAGATTAATTCAGAATCTGGAATTACACCAGAGTTGTAGGAATTAACAATCAGCTGCATAAAAAAGAATCATCTGCAGTAGATGAAGAGACCATTAGTTCTTTGAAAATGTCTGCGATCTAAGACGACTGTTAACAAGGAGAGCTTAGTAGAAGAGAAATGTGGGGTTTTCTTTTTTGTCAACAGCAGAAAATGAAGTCTGGTTTCCTACACTTTTTTTGCGTCTTAAATCCCCTGCGTGTCTCTATTTCAAATGCTTTTCATGTGTGCATTCTCCTTATATTGCAACCTCCTTTTCCCGTTCCCTCCAACACTGCTCTGTCCACCCCACTCTTCCCTTGGGAACCTGCTCATGTCCCCAGTGTTCCCCTTCCAAGTCTCTCCTTCTCCTCTGTGGTCCTGACAGCACCCAGACTCCCTCCACACTTCTATCCAGCATTTCAGTCAGTCACCATGATGAAAAGATGAACTCTCCCGTTTTTCCTTTGACAGGACATAGCAAGGTCTCTTTCCTCTACCCAGATGTCAAGCTTGGTTAAAACTGATCAGGAAGGTGCTAAAAATATAGTGAGTAGCTGAGAAAACCATAGTTCAAGAACATATGGTGTCACTGGATCAAATACTGGCCTCTACCTTTTGCTGGGGGAAACACCCGTTCATGTTGCTGGGTCCAGGCATAACGTCAAACCTTCAAAGGCCCATAAACAAAAAAAAGAATAAGCAAGTCCTGGGTCCAGCAACATTACGCTTGGCAGCCCCTGCCACCAGGACCACAATGCTATCAACTCCCTGGGACTCAAGCAGCAACAGGAGACATCTAGGACTGCAGTCCTATCGTACTGATGGGCAGTTAAAAGCTGTTATAGACTCTGATACTTTTAAAAAACGTCTGTATCACCACTTTATGTTGAAGCAGCCTCTGCTTTTCCTGAATTAGGCTGCTTCATGAGTAGAGGTTGGCTGATCTGATGAAAGGATTATGGTTACATATATATGTGTTTTCCACAGCTCAGCACTTTCCCCCACACCTCTAAATTCCATGCTGACAGAGGTGTGGGAGATTGTATGAATTTTGGCTGTGTGATATCCTTTTCATGACAGCAACATTGGACCCGCTATGCGTACGCATAGTGACTGTGCAGATCCACAGGTGCCAGCAGCAAACATGCTATGTGGATAAGGCTGACCTGAGCAATATAACAAACCTGATTTTTTTTTTTTTTTTTTTTTTTTTTGTCAGCAGACGTGTTTTTAAGAGGGGCAGGTTTCTTCTGTGAACTAACTGGTTAAAATACAGAAACAAAGGATAGGCATAAATGCTTAATTTTCATGCTGGAAGGAGGTTATTAATGAGGTCTCGCAGGGCTCTGTGCTAAACTTTGTGCTGTGTATTGAGGAGAGTTTCTCTGACAAAGTTTGCTTGATGTAAATTTATGCAGGACAATTTAATCTATATCAGACATGGAAAAGTTACAGGAGGATCACTTAATATTGAGTTATTGGACAATTAATTCAAAGTATTGTTTATAGAGAGGAAAGTAATTCTAACTTTACTTATGTCATTATGGGCTCTAAATTAAATATTGCCACTCAAGAAAGACATCTTAAAGTCATTGTAAATTGTTCTCTTTAGACATCAGGTTAGTGCTGATTTGCTGCCAAAGCACTAAGTAGAACATTAGGAATTGCTAGGAAATCAGAAGAGAACACAACAGAAAATACCCATATGAGGAGAGATTAAATAAACAAGGACAGCTCTACAACTCTGAGAAGTTACTTGGGGAAGAAAACAACTTCTACGTTGGGGTTCATTAATGGTGTGATCTAGGGATTTCATACATTTTCTGTAATCAGGCAGATGTCTCTCCCTTAAATGAAAAAGACGCTCAAATAAATCAGTGTGGGATGAAAAGACAAGAAACAGGAAAATCTTGTCTCTGTTCAGCTATCAGCTGACTTCTGATTTTGTGTGAACAGTTAAAGACTTCTTTTTACTTTCTGAAGTGAACCTAGCCCTCTGACAGACAACATTTCCAGTCTCCAGACTATGAAAATAGACCTGTTACCCTCCGAGAGCTAGATTTACATAAATTCTTGTTCTCCTAATGTTAGTATGCTTTTGCATTTCTCACAGGTTTAAATTGGTATAGCTTTTCTGCCTCTTACCAAGTGTTGCAAAATTTTAAAATTTGCTATCACCAGCATGTGAATAGCATGTTCTGTTCCTCCTAGGTAACTAAATGCCCTTTATTTTTCTAAACGTGAGGAAAAAAATGTTGGGTTTTTTCTTGCTCTATGGGGACTATTCCATTAATTTTTATGGAATAAGTGAATCCAGGAAGTTCTGGTTTGCTGCTGCACAGAGTTAAATAATGAGAAAAGATCCGGATTTTCAAGTATAGAGGCTTTGACCCACTTACTTCCATGGCAAACAATCACATCTAAAAATATTTCTAACCTTTCTTTAAAGTTGCAGGAAAAAAGAGTAAGTGGTTTAAAGCATTTGATGTATAAAGTAAAGCATTCATTGTACCAAGGTCCCCTATTCCCTTTCCCTTTTAGCAGCAGATTTTATTTAAAAAAACCCACACCTTTTTAATCATTTTTCAGTTGCACCAGTGACGGTATTATTTGCTCTTTCCTGGGGAAAAAGAAAAAATAACTTGATAGTGGCTCACATATGCTGCTTCTGTTACAACTCAGTGTTGTTTCCTTGAAGAGAAGATGAGACAAATGCTTGCAAAAGAGGAGAGAAGAGCAACACAGATTATAAGTACAGCTTCTGTTTGTGATCTGAATGTTTGCTTGCAGCGGTACTGGTGGGACTGACAAGCAAAGGGCACGCTCTCGCTTGCCACTGTGGGACCCGGCTGGTATGGCTGCAGGATGAGGAAGCCAGGAGACATTCTGTTTGTCGGGAAGAAATCCTTCTTGACACTGCTGAGGCCTCTCCTGTATTTTTCCAGCACAAGCTGCACGCTAATGCTGTCAACTTTCCCTGACATTGCATGCCCGTGAAAACCTTGCTCTTTACCTCTTATTACTGTGCTAGCAGATGCAGTTATACTGCAAAATGTCACCGTTACCAGTTTGTGTTACTTGCAGGGTGGTTTTATGCTCTGTCTTCATTTGGAAAATGCTTTGCTGGCAGATATACATTTCTCTCCATAAAGCATTCCTAGCAATCTGAAAAATAACAGTTTGATCCATAGTGCTGTATCTAGCTGACAGCGCAAAGAGGAGATTCTTCCACGTGTTCATGCACTATGCATGAAATGCAATTACTCAACCCCGAATGTGATCAGGGCATTAGGCTCCTCGTGTGAAAAATTTCCTTCTACCCTTAGTGATCCCAAGGGTCTTCTTTGATATCTTAGAAAGTAAGATGAGGGGAGAAAAGTGTCTTTAAAATATGTTTGTCGCAAAGGGTTAAACAAAGAGAAAGCTGATTTGCCAAACTGGAAACGGGCGAAGGGACTTACAGTAATATTTAAGGGCAGCTAAGAAAATTTAGGGAAATGCAAAACCATGTAAAACCAGAAAACCCTAGAGGAATAATAACATTCAGAAAGTCACAGTGAGTAGAAAACACTGGTTTGGGTTTGTTGGTTTTTTTCCACTTCAAAACCAACTAAACTGGATGGGAACTAGGTACCCCAAAGGCTCATTTCTACTGCATAATCACTCAGATAAGAATTTGAATAAAATACAAAACCACCCATAATCTCCACATCCGCACATAAGAGCTCACTATTCAGTAACACCACTAACAAAATCTAAAGCGTGTCTGGTCTCCTTATTTGTGGATATGTTGAGCCTGTGATTTCAGATTAATGGAATGAGCACAAAGCAGATATAGAGCCCCTGGCTTCATGCAGAATCTATTCTGTTTCATCTTGGCAAGCTGACATCCTGAACTCCTTGCTAACATCGACTCAGTAATTGCCTCTTTGACTACTGAATGGTCATTATGGTCACATGGATCACATCTTCTCTCCCAGCATATCTTTCAGATTTTAAAAGACAGAGGTAAATTTAAAAGGGCACTCTTAGGCCAGCATCATAACACAGTTTGCTCTTTTAATAAATATCAAGTTCATCTAAATAGATATGAAAAAATAGAGTAAAATACGACTTTCAACAATTCTGAAATAAAACCAGAGAAAAGTCTTTTTCTGTGCCGGGTAGATTAAAATATCCGTGCCAAACATGAAGTTTAATAATGCAGTCAGAAAATGCGGATGGGAGAACCATATCATGGCAAACCCAAGCAAATTATGCTATATAAACTACTTTTTTTGGATCCTAGACACTGGAAAATTTTAATTCTGGCAATATTATAAACAAATTTCAGCTTTAAGAAGAAATATGTCAGTATAGGTGTTGTCAGTTTTAATATGTTAACTAAGAGCTTCTTCAGATCCAGATTAATAAGTGAACTGTAATAAAACCATGGCATGCACATCAATTAGAACATAAAAGGTAGTGACTGCAAATCCTTGAAAACAGTGCCTGCCTAACCAAAGTATTATCAATACCATGACATCAGCAATGTGACAGACTGAAATATTCAAATAACAAAAAATTATTAGATTAATACACGTTTTTAACCTTACTTATATTCAGTAACATATTGGGTTTATATTGTTCGGGCTGACTTCTGTGAATATTCAGACAAGTAGATTTAATGGCAGTAATGTTGCCGAAACAGTAAATTTTAAGTGATTATTAGAGAATGTTCACCAGAAAGTTAATGTGGAACTTGGAAGCCTGAGTGGTCACAGTGGAAGTCAGCTGCCAAGAACTCTTCTCACCCAGAGGAGAGTCAGAAACAATAGGATGAATATCAGATACTCATAATGTACACTGTTGGTGTCCAATTAATAGGCTAAATATTGGAAAGAGTTTGGCAGATAAAGCAGGGATGAATAAATTACAGAACAGTAACCTGCCAACAGACAAAGAGGCAGACTTTGTTAGTTTCCCACTCCAAAACATTCCTACGGCATTTTGAATAAAACAGTCTTATACGGGGGCATCTGACATCCCAGAGACCCTTCCCAGCTGCAGTCTTAACAACTGCAACCCGTCCAACCCCAAAGCCAAACTTCATTTTAAGGCAATTTAGTTCTGAAGGCCCAAACTGGACCCCAAAATCTCCCATCTGTAAAATGAAGTTTTGTAGGTCACAGTGCTCTCGATCAGGTTCTTGGAGGACAGTTGTCAGCCAGCACCACAAGTAGCTTTCGTAGTTATTCATGTTGGCAGTCTCAGCGAAAGGACTGATGAATATGCAGACACAAGGCCTCCATTAATTGTCCTTCCCGAGATACATTGGCAATAAGGCGGCATAGTGAGAGTTCTCACTGCTGCTCTCCTTTGTTTGCTTTTTGTTCTAATGGAAATCTTCCTCTCCACAGCTTTTCATCCATAAAACTTTAAGTCCCCTCCCTGCGATGAAGTCTGCGTGCTTGCACATATTCCGCCTTCCTGTGCAAACGGTGGGGCTCTGAGGTCCTGCACAGTACTAGCAAATTTGGCATGTACAGGCTTGCTGCATTTGGGAATAGGAAATATCACTAATCTGAGATTCCGGAAAGTTTGTTTCGGTTTTCTGTTTCATTATGGATGCACTGCTTTGAAATCCATGAATGTATTTAAGATCTATGAAGACAGGTGCATAAATAATTTTGAAGATGTGGGCCTTAGTGTCTCCCTAATTCCCATCTGTAACAGAGTACACTGGCACGGCCTTACCTCACCCTTGCACTGCGAGGTACTTGCGCTCCAAGTAGAGAGTCCCTTGACACGAATGCCGAGGGATTATCTGTGAGGATGTGTGGTAGCAGGTCCACGGAGGAAGAATGTAAATAGAAAAAGTGAATCATTTCTTTTTGTTATCAGATTGAAAATTCAGGTGTATATATGTGCAGGTACTTATTTATGAAAAGACATTCAAGAAAACCACCTGTCTATTTGAAAAAGTCTAAGCTGAGGGGCTAGCATATGTGGTTACTCAAACTGCAGTTTAAATAGAACATGCAAGTTAATGTTTCCAAATGTGCAAAAAGCACAGAGCAGTCTTCAGTAAGCATTTATGGACAGGACCTTGACTTCACACCTATTCCAGAAGAAACTAACCAGCGTACTATTGATGGTGACTGTAAAGTAGCGCAATGGGGAAGCGTGGCCTGAAAACAAAAGGGTGCATTTATTATTGTCTAGTATGAATATTACTGTTTAGTCTGGGATGATCACCAAAAATGCTATGATGGGTTCTCACTCTGTTTCCAGGGGTCAGTAATCATACCCTCTTTTTTAAATGCGATTTGTAAATGGCTTCATCTGCTACTGCTGACATGCCACTTGTCCCTGCAGCACTGATGCTGCCGTGCCGATAGCTCAAATTTTCTGGAATTGGACTTAACTCTTAGTGATTGACAGGAATTGCTGAGTTCCAGGAATGCCAGTTCGGCCTGGAAAGATGTAGAGAGAGATGCTATAGAAAATTTTTGAGAGAAGGCAAAAAAGAATTGGAATGAAGGAAAGGATGCTCTGCTGCTCAAACCTATCTCATGTTAGCACTGAAATCCAGTTGAAGGGATTTTTGTCACTCCAATTCAAAGTTACCAAACAGATGAAGCCCATGGAATGTGTCCAGCAATGTAATATGCTCAGCTTTAATGTATTGAGATATATCTTATGTTGTGCTTCTGAAAGTAAAAACTTTTTTCTGGAAGTAAAAATACCTAAAAGGAAATGAAAATCTTGGTTTTTATATTCTGAGACTCAACAGACTAGCCGCATTTCATACCCACTGGACGTTCAGTCTTTAAAATGCTACTGATCACAGAAGATGTAAGGGAAGACAGGATCAGACCTAAATGATTTAGACTCTAAACCTGGTTTAATTCATGTCAATAGGAAAACTCCTGCACATTTCAGTGGACCAAACTGAGCTCCTGACAGGGTATTACATTTTGTATTCATGAGTTGTACAATTCTCTTTCATCTATCAGAATTTCTGAGTATCTATAGTTTTTAAGACTCAGTATATGCAGTGTTTCTGTCTTTGTATGGGTGAGGGTAATCTTAATTTGCTAAGATTAGAACAGATTTAGATCAAATGACAGTTATTAATCTATTTAATATATGTATAAGCAGGTTTGTGACTCTCCAAAAGTAATAGCAGAGTTAAGAAAAATGAGGAAACTGAGCCCTTGCACTTTGTAAGCAGAGATTTGTACACATGTAGTGTGACACACCTTGGGTATCATCTCTGAAAAATTACAATTGTAGGTAAGGTATAGACTGTTTATGAGCTTCTTGTGGGTCTAAACCTGTGGGTTTATTACCTTTATCAACAACTGTACTAGTTGTGTGCTGGCTTGCAGTACTGTAGGTTACGCCTACACAGAGTGGTTAGCGGGGCAGCTTTTACTTAATTGTCACTGTGGGTTTGTCTCAGAACCATAGTCCTACTTTCCCACTTGACTGCTATGTTTAATTGTTTGTTACTCAGAGGAACACTTCTATCTAACTTAGGCACTAAACATTTTAATATGCTGAAGGTTAACCACTGAAAAAGTTAAGTTTCTTCTTTAATGAAAAAGGAAGCCCACATCTGCTCCTCAGGAGGGCTTCCTCTCCAACAGCTAACATGTATTAGCAATTATCCTTCAGAGGGAAAAGCTGTCTAATTACTCTATTACCTCAAGTGCAGAGCACTCACCTGGGAAGCCACCAGATCAAGGTTCAGGTCCCATCACTGACTTTAATATTAATTTATGACTTGGCATGTGTGTCTGATAATCAAATAATGATCTGTTTTACAGAGCTAAGATGGCTGTAGATTGGATCCTAGCTTCTTAGGAGACTACTCTCCATTTGAAATAGGGTTTTACAATTTTCCAAACTGTTTTTTAGAGTATGAGGTAGCAAAAGATGTTATTCAAGCAGTCACGTAATGGTAAGTATAACTTAATTTCAGAAAACACAAGTAAGAAAAAACTTGGAGTTTCTCCTCTTCTTCTTTCACAAACAAATACGGGTAGTCACATAAAATTTAAGACAAAAGTGTTCTGGAAGTTTGGGGTAATTTTTTCCTAACCAATCTCGGTCTTATTAAAATCGGTCCCTTCTTCCTGCTCCATTTAGAAGGGAAGTTCAACTGTACTGTGCTGGCATTCGTTATTAGTTTGCTAGGGGGTTCTAATTTACCTGAAGAAACAGAGCTTAAAGATTTTTCAAAGCTGCTTGTGTGTGGAGAACCTCGTTACATAAACACTTTTTTTCCAAAAGATTCATTAGCCCTTGAAGTCTTTCTTTCTAGTGGTTCTGCCTAGTGGTTACAGATCTTCTGTTGACATGTCATGCAAACGTCTTTCTCTAGAGAGAAATAGGTATGTCTTCACGGAATGAGTCACGGCCCGTGATTTCACATCTTCTGCTGTTATTGTGTTCATTTGTTAACTTCACATTCGTGTAACTGAGTTGCCATTCAGGTTTCTGGGGTGTGATGTGTGTTTGAAGAAAACAGGGGGAAGAGTCCATTTGCTCAGAAATATTCTTAGAAACATTTAGTTTCTAAACTTAGCCACGAGGAACACACAGTGTAAAGATTTTCAGCTTGGGATTCGTTCGGTAGTAGGACTTTGGGGCAATTCTTGGTGCTAGTGTTGTTTATAAGGGGCAAGTCTCCTGGGCACTAGCACGGCACAAATAAAATCGTTAATCATTACAGAACAAGTCTTGCGCAAATGGGGCTGCCCTTTCTTTTCCATACTGAGTTAGATTCCAGCTGGATATCCTGTACAAGCTATTATGAGATAATTGAAGGTAGGAAAATGGGCTGTACTGGTGATATCTATAGATTGATATTTTTAAAGCAGTTCAGGCAGTGCAACTACCATCATCTTTAAATGAAAGACATATGTTCAACAAAATGTTTGACAACTGACATTTGAAAGGCAAAATTCTTGTTTATGGTATTTAAACCACAGGCAATATCCAAGGCATTTTCTCTCTTTTTATAGCTACAGTGTTTAATAATTAAAAAAAGGAATTTCAATAAGTTTATTAAAGCATAAGAAGGTCAGGTATTAAAAGAGAATTACATCTTGCAAAACTGTAAGAAGTTACTTTGTTATTTATACAGTCATTAATATTACTGAACAGAACTGCTCCACAAATAATAATTAGATAGTCCAAGCAAATTCTTCCTGTTGCTACTGACTACTTTGGGCTAAAGCAGTCCTTCTCAAGTGACGGCTTGAAATGGTGTATTGATGATTCAGGCTTGAAAAACAGAAACAAAACCCAAACCCATAACCACCTACCTACTTTGGCTGTGTGGTTGAGGTGATGCAATGACTGAAACAGCAAGGTGACTAACAAACAGCGTATTTGTGAATTATGAAGAACGTTGACTTCCGCCTTTCCTGTGAGCCGATGAGCATCACCAAAAGAAGTTATATCAAAAGCTAATGTGTCCTACAGAGGAACTGATCTTACGTTATCGACAGAGACTGAAGCCTGCTTATATGCCTAATTAGTAGGCGTTAGTAGTAATTATGCGGTCAAGAAGTATACAAAAAAACCCTGAGACTAAAAAAAGTCCTATAACTGATAGGAAAATGTGCTGAGATGGCAGGCAGTGAACCGACTAACTGTATATAGAGAAACATCATGAATCATAATCTTTAGACTTAGGTTACCGAGCAGGTAGATCTCTCTCTTTGGCTGAAAGATACCTTTTGAAAAATTCAGATGAGACCAACAGGCTTTGGACAGCCCATCCTACTTCAATAATCTGCTTATAGGAGGGATATTGAAAGGAATACATTTGCATATCTAAGTGCTCCAATAATGCTCATTTATGTCATTTTGTTCTTTCATCTGCATTTCAAAATATGTGTTTAAAGGTGAGTACTTAGCAGCTTGCAAAAATGAAATTCAGAGCTCTCGTAAACCATCTTAAACTATATGGGAGTGCCAAATCACGTGTAAGTGAAAAGCAAACAAACCCCAAACTCAGAAATTCAATTCAAATTAAGCATTCAGTAAATCTTTATCTAATTCGTATCTACTACTGAGTGGTAAAAAAATTTGACGTACTCAAAGGAGATCTGTAGTATTTGATATACGTTGCACCCAAGTCTATAGTGACTGTTAACCAACTTTTGCCAGAGATTACATAAGCAAAATATGTAAAACTTACAGTAGGAGGCATAGAGAGTTACTGTTACTTTCAAGAAGAGTGATGGCATTTCCATATAGTTAAGATGAAATTAATTTTGGATTAAAGCTTTCTATAAAAAATGATATTTCTAAATGAATATTGTTCACCTAGAAGCAATTTCTGCTTTGCTGACAGTCCCATAGAGGAGGGTCAACCAGATGTGGCACATCTCATCATATGCACGAACAACAGAAGTTTATAAAATACAGAAAAAAAAATTGTTAAAAAGAACGTGCATCTTGACCATCCTGCCCTCTTGTCTGCATTCAGTCAACTTCACATGTTCCCACCAGCTCCAAGAGACAGCTGAATTCCAAGAATGCAAAAAAGTGAGGCACAGAGATTCTTTCAGATACCTTCAGCCTCCTCCACAAAAAAGCATTCCTTTTTCTTCAGTCAGAGTGAATTACCAATTACATTCCAGAAGAAAAGCTAATTATTCTCTTCCTTCAAATTTATCTAGTTCCCCAGAAAGTTTAGCACTGCCTTCTGCGAGAAGCTAAAAGGCGTTTTATTCTCATCTTCTGTCTTGTTCCAGCTCAATCAGGTGCTCACAACATACCGCTCGCCTATCCAGCTAATCCTTTCCTGGGTCAGTTCCTCTACTTTGTTAAAGCTGCTGATCTGTAAAGTCACTCCTCTGTTGTGCCTTGAAGGATCCTTCTGGGGTCAGCTTCTTTTATTTCGCAATGTGTTTGACAAGACAAGTTTGTTTAAGGGGCCTTTTCCAGTACAAACCACATGACTAAGGTTAAATCCAACTACTCGCTGGTGTGTTTTACACCTTTGGAAGTAGTTATACTTCTTCTGTTATCGCAAAGATTTTTATTCCGCCTAATCATTTGTTTCTAAATTTTTTTGTCAGGAGAAGTAGTAAAATACTGAATGCCTTGATAACTCTTTGATCTTTTATGATCCATTTGTGAGGATCATGACTGCATTCTCGCGATGCACTAGTAGTTTCCAGTACCACCGGTGTTAGACTTCCACAGCAGGGTGGCAGTGGTTGCCCTGGCTGTGTAAGTCACTGCAGCATCAGTTCAGTTAACTCACTTGTAAAATGTGTTCTCTAAACTCTGCAGTTTTCACAGCTCTTATTTTCAGGATGATAGAGTCATTCAGGGTCAAACTGAATTTCATGACCTTTGTTTTTCACTTGTAAGACCCATTTGTTTAGCAACTCCGACTGGACTGTTGACCCACTGCTGCGCTTTGTTTATTAATGAGAAATCTCCTTTTGCAGACACAAATGGCAAAAGTACAGTGTCTCAATTATTGGCAGCACTCCCCAAAAATACAGTTTTGAGACTCGGCTGTTAAACAGCATTGTAAGTTTAGGGAAATTTTTTACTCCCAGGTGAGCCTCTTGAGCTTTACGGTTAGTAGCTTAGGTGCAAATTGCAGAAGTAGACTTAGAGATTCAGGCGGATGGCAAGCTGCACACTTAGGTAGATATGCTGGAACCTCATACTGTGTCACACTTCTGTTGCTGTGTTGATAATTATTGGCTGATTACATATACGCTCCCTTAAATGCTCCCCTGTGTTAATTCTGTCCTCCTAATTACTAATTAATTGAACTTTAAATGGCTCATAGGTTGGTTTAGGTTTGGCAAAGTTCCCAAAAGATTGCCTGTAAAGTTTATTTGAACTAAAAACAAAATAAATAATCATTTGCTGATAACCTCAGTTAAGTAGACGTTCTTGGCAGAATACAAGTTCTTCCTGCAACTGGCAGGTACCAGAAAGGTTATGAAGAGATTTTTTGCACGTTTTAGTTTTCAATTTCTTATACGTAGTCCACCCTGAAACCGAAGAGAATGTTATGAAATTTAAATGCTTTCCTTCTTGTCGAAGATGCTGCCTTGACAGCAGTGGAAAATAATTTTGTCTATTTATCCACATAAGTACTGCGTCCACTCAGAGCAAACACAGGGGATCAGCATCAGAGTGAGGAAGGTGCTTTGCCCTCCATTTCCAATTTGTCTTTTGTGTTTTGCGGAGCACAGCTGCGAGGTGCTGGCATGTACTTATCGAATACCTTAAGAGACAAACGAAGGACCATTACATTATAAACATGGGATGGATTTGAAGAGGATATATAGAATTAATGCTCTTGTGGGGGCTCTGAGCAGCCTGCAATGCCCAACATTCATTCTCGAATCTGATATTAGCTTCTCCCATTTCTTAGCAGGCCCCAAGAGCAACTGCCAATGGATCAGAAGAGGCTAGACATCCAAACCTTCTCAAATCATTTTAAATAGCCTTGCGCGAGTTTCACGTTGACAGCTAGCCAAGTGGAATTTTCCATTTTCTTTCTAGCTCTCCAAATAAGAACAGTCCTACTTTCTTTTGACTCTGGTTTTATATAACCAACAAAAATGACAGATAGCCTTGAATTTGGAAGATTACATTGGCCTGTTCTCAGCTGAAATGTTCTGTCATCATTGACGTATGTGTTTAAATGAGCACTGAAGTGTGAATGGCCATCTGTCCGGGAAGTACGAGAGATCCTGATTACTAAAATGAAACCACAAAAAAGCTTAGTGCTTAGCAGCAGCACCGAAATACAGAGGGAGAGAGAGCCTTTTTCACACTATAGATATTTATAGTAGATAGATGATTATATCTCAGCCATTGCCTAGACTCCCTGCCCTATATTCTTCTAAATATGTTCACTCAATTTTTTGCAAACATTGAGCTTTCAATATTTGCATCTTTTGTTAAAAAAAAAAAAAAAAAAAGAAAAAAGAAGCACCAGATATTTGTCCCTGTCAAAAGCAGTCGTTTTCTGAGGGGATGTTGTTCATTTTCTCAGGAAGAATTGGTCTCTGCTTTATAAGACTTTTCTCTAGAACGTGCCCTGACTAACTTTGAATGAAGATTTGAACCTACGTTCCCACATGATTGCTCTATGGCAAGGCTGAAGGCTATTCCTGGGTGCATCTCTTCCTCTGTAAACCTGAAAAACTTCCTAAGGAAAGGCTTCTGAAAAATCTATAGAGATTTTGGTCTTTAGAGGGTTGCTGCCTCTGATTCAGCTCGATTTTTGGCTATGAGTGGCAAAGGTTCCAGCAGTGAGCTCTGGAATGGGGCCAAGGTTTCACTCTAATTTCAATGTTAGGAAAAGCTCCTCACAGAAGGTGTGGGGTTTTTTTAACGTTACACCTTCTGATGTGAAAACTTCTGTTTTATCAAACAATAATTTTTTGGGACAGTCTCCCGTAACTTTTAATCTTAAAAATTCATGACCACCTTGGCTGCTTTCCCTGGGGTTTGTGGTGCTGAACAAATCACCTGTCACTGTCTGTTCAAACATGAGCTGGATGTCTTTTTAGAGCACTCACATTACTGATTTGAATCAAAGCAATTTTTTTCCCATTTCTGCATTTGCATTTTTCATTGTTTCTTGTAATTACTTGGCCATTATGCATGTAGTTATGAAGATACATAGAGGGTCAGTTTGTAAATGAAGAAGTCTCTTTCCCCCAGACTGCACGCAGTTTTCCTGTGTTAAATTTAAGCAACAAAACATAAGCATGTAAAGCAGCAGATATAGATGCCTCATGTTTGTAGGTAAGCCTCCGCAATATTTTCACTTTCATTAGAGCACGCTTCCTCATAGCGGGGTTCTCTGTAAGCTACCAGGTCTCTGTGGAAAACTGAAGAGATAATTAGACAGCAGAATATAAGTGCAATTTATTTTATTTTTGACTTTACAGTTTGAAAAGCACCGAAGACAGGAAAATATGTAGGAAGCCAATTAAAAGAAGGGCATTTTTTTTCCTTCTTTTTGTTTGGTGGATGGTTCAGAGAAGACAGCAGCTTTGTGTTCTTATTTATTTATTTATTTTGAGTGTAATCTGAGGAAATGAACCGTGAAACACAATTAATGAAATAGCTGTGCTGAATCACATAAACTGGTGTCTGCACAGCTGCCACTCATGTCACAAATGCATCTCTTGCCTAATGTCCACCAGGAGAGTCATTAGCCAGCCGCTTTTGTGGAGGGCCTCCTGTGCTTTAATTTCAGTATATAATAGAGCGGGGAGCTGGCTGAGTAGCCTTACAATGTTTTTTTTCCAGCAAAGATAATGTAAAAGAGAAAAGGCTGTTAGAGGAAGAGTGTGGCGAGGTGGGGAGGGGTGCACAGCTGTGTTCCTCAACTGCCTGAGGAACACAGAATATCTGCCCGGGTAGAAAGTACCCAGAGCGGTGGCGGGGGCTGCCCAGCCTGCAATGGAAAAGGACTGCCTGGAGCTTCTTCTTGGTATCAGATGGCACTCCTAACTCTAAAGCTTTTTGCTTCCATGTGTATCATTACGTTACTTTTCTTTCGTTTAATGAGCGCGTATTCCGTGCCAGCAACAGAGAGTGTCGCGACGGAGAAGCCAGATGTGCTGCAGGGGCTGGGCTGGGGAGGCTGACCCGGGTCAGCTTTACTGAAGTGGCACGACGCCCAGAGCCTCAGGAGCCAAAATCTTCTTCTAGCTGGCTGAGGAATTAAGGGGTGGGAGAGGTTAAAGGACACCTCTTCTCTGAGCATTTACCAAACTAGCTGAACACTTTCAGTGCTGTATCCTGTGTCGCCACTGATAGTGGTTTTATCAAGATAAATCTAGTCTTGCTCAGGAGGATATTAATAAATTATCTGGTAATGAAAAATGTGAGAGGAACCACGCTCTTACATCAAGGCCTGATGATTGCTTTGATAGATGCAGTGGCGAGATTTTCCTGACAAGGCAGAAATGAAAAACATGACACATGGACCTTTAAGGGTGACCTCAGAGGAAAACGCGAGTTGCTGAATGATACAAAAATAGAACAGGAAAACAGAAGCTTGAAGGGGCTCAATGTCAACAGCCAGACAGATAGGCTAGACTGATCAACTGATCATTGAGTTTCGTGTCAAAAGCAGAGCGGAGAGAGAGAAGCCTTACACTTGGCAGGACAATAAATGTAGCAGAGGCAGCTTTGAAGTAGAGTCAAGTGTTAAGAATTTTAAGAATAAAGAGCAGCGGGAAAGTTGAGGGTTAGAAGAAAAAAACGAGCATCGATAAACAGTGGGCTAGCAGTCAGGAAATAAACCCGGAGAGTGTCGTCAATAAAACTGCTCGCTTCTTTTGCAAGTGTTTTAGAACCAATGCTAATAAAAAATAGATGAATGCGATTAAAAATGTCCCTGCATTGGTTTAAGATTTGCATAGGGGGATAAGAGATTAGGTCGCTTTTGGAGACACAAATTGTTAAAAATAAGGCTTGTCAGAGCAGAGGTGTTAGATATAAAATTGTAGAAGAGTTGGATGATATTGGGGTGTGGCACTTGATGGAGCTGAGGGTTTTATTTAGTGTTTAACTCTGCTAGAGTTCCTGTGAAAATGTGCACCAGCTGCTTTTTTTCTCTTTCATGTAAACCAGGTGTTATTGCTGCTGTGTGGCTGATATTCAAAATGTGCCAATATAAACTGGAAATAACGCTAACACTTCAAAAATGTATAACAGAACTTACCATGAATGCCAGCTGATGAAAAATAGCAGCAAAGTGGAGCAAGCTTTCCTGTACTAATTCTTCTAAATGTTCATACTTGGGCCCTGTTTCCATGTGTGACTGTTTACAAACATCTCTTTAGTCTAAAAAGAGAGTCCATCTGTCCTGACCTGTTGAAAGATCCATTCAGAACTTTCATTTTAAAAAAAGGTAGCGAGTAATCTCTGTTTTTAGACAAATGCTCACCTTTCCAAATAAGCGACCCCTAAAGACGACATACAGCAGAAAAATCGATTGCAGATGGGGAGTGAAAGGTGAAGGTGCTGGTGTGATCTTTAAGTGCATGTGTGGATTAAAAGACACTTAGAAATTGTTTTTGAAAGGTAAAGGCTTCCTGAGCGTGCGTGTATGTGTGCGTGCATGCACGTGCGTGTGTGTAGGGAGGTGTTTTGGGTTTCTTTTCATTTTGTACTGTTGTAACTACAGGGCAATCACTTGCCAGATGTCAGGAAGGTCTGGCATCTGATTTTGAAGTGGAACATAATAGATGATCTACCAGGGGGCTCAGCAAACATCACATATAGCTTTAAACTGTCATTACAGAAAAAAATCTAGGAAGGTGACATTTGGTGACATACCGGGTGACATTTGAAATGACAGCACTTTCTTTCAGACGTAGCATTCCCTCCTGCTGTGAATCGAGGGAATCTGTACTGTGGCTATGACTTCTTTTATTGATGACCCTAATTTCTGCAAAATGCAGGCAAAGGGACCGCACATGGTCCTGTCTATAGTATCAAGTGAGAATTGGTGCAGTAGGAAAGGGCAACCGGAGAGCATTTACTATGCATGGCATGATCTGAATGACTTAGCTCTGTAAAGGAGTTATAAGCTCCACTCCCAAAGAGTTTAGTGAGGAATGAGTGAAGAGCAGCAAAAAAAGAACCCATCGGGGGAGTGTATCTGCTTTACTCCATAGACTTCTTGGGATTGCAAAGTTTCGGGAGCAATAAAAAGCAGTTCAGTGCATGGGTTTCACCAACCCCCTACTGCTCTCAAGAGTCATCAATAAGTGCTCACCTTCTAACACATGTAAATGAGCTGAATGCTTACTTTTGAAAGCTCTCAGAGCTATGGGAAAACTTGGCTAATTAGCAACTACCTGAGTTCTTGTTGACTGCTTCCTTCTCTTCTTGCATACCAGTGAGCCGGAGTTTCTTTTGATTGCTTTTTACCTTTGCTTATAATGGTTAAAAGGACTACTTGCCGTACTGTGATCTCTGGAACGGGGCCATCTTTGCGTATTTTTGGACTGGAGTCTATTGAAATCCTTGTAAACATGAAAAGCTTGTCGAGTTTGGGGTTTGGTTTGGATTTTCCTTTTCTGCTGCTGGAACCACAAGGAAAAACGGAGCTGGTCTCAGACACCGTTTAAACCTCTTTGTGAATTTTATATGAGGAAGTTTACTTTCTTGAGCTTTCTGTTTAAGTTTGAAGAAAACTAACAGAACTTGCAGAAAATAATCAACCAATGGGATGTATTATTCCCATTATATATTGCATCATTACTCAAGCCAGTATATGAAAAAATTTTATGAATCAGAATTAGACTTCTGGGAAGATATTCTGCGTCATTTGTTATCAATATTATTTTAGATGCCATTAACTGGCAATAAAATTTGGATGCAAGTAATTTTAATTGTTGAATGTTATATTAGCACATAATGCTCTAGTCGTAAATATATTTTTTCTGGTGCTTAAATGAAACTGCTGTACTTTAACAATTTTGTTATTTTCAAGAAACAAGTGTTAGATTTGCAGTCTCTGAGGTAGAGGAAAGGACATGAGGAAGTGGTAGTACTGTGCCCCTGTGAAGAGCAAATGACACGCCTAAACTTTGGTTTTAAGACTCCGATTAGCAGAAAACATCCCGTAGGATTTTAACCTGTGTAGGTGTGGAACAAGTACGTTCTTTTTCTTTCTTCTTGTAACCTCCTCTAGAGTCTATTTAATGACTGAACCGAGTCCTGAAGCTCCTGCTCACTAATATGAATGGGTTAAATATATATCTATGCAGCACAACAGCTGTAGGGCTGAGAAGTGGCACAAAAGCCTTATATTGGTTCTCTCCACAGGGAATGAATTTTAACTTCATGAGTGTGACTTTCCAAGAACTGGTCTCCATGAGGAATACAAGAATTCACCTTAACAGATTAGCCAGTAGTCTATCTAATTTAGTGTCCCATTTCTCGAGGCTTATATAAGACACAGTAATTCTGGTTTATGAAGCAGGTGAAAAAAGAGTAGATACTGGTTGTGGGGGAAGGGAGAAACAATGTAACTCCAGATCCCAGTAGTTTAGGGGATTTGGATGGAAAGGGGCAAATCTAGGTTCCTAACGCTGCTGTTTGGATAACGATGGCCAGCTTCCATAGGGTCTCCTCTCCACCCTTCCCTCTTCTACCTCCCTGATTCTGTATCAGAAAGCTTCTTATGAAGAGAAATAGTAAACAAACCTTATCTGAGAACCCTTCCGTTTTCAACAAATTTATTTTTCAAAAGCAAACTTCTGGTAGTCACAATTAACACTTCTCATAGCCCTTGTTGTTAGAAATGAGCTTATGTAATGTCTTTCAAAGTTTTCTCTGGTGTTTCCATCTTCCCCATGGAGACCATAGAGGGCTTTGCTGATGTTAACATGAAAATAACTTTGCTAGGTCTACTGTAGCTCTTGGCCTCAATAACATCTTGTGTCGAAGAATTACAGGGGTTGTTACAGCTTGGAGATTACTCCTGAATGCAAACAGTGATATTCATGAAGTCGCTGAAAACTGATTTTCTTTAGGCCATAAGTAACTGCAGTAATTTTCCATTAAATGTTGGTTTTATTCCTCCTGAAAGGCAGGCCTTCTCTCTTCCCCCCCCCCCAATCTTGGCTTCTAATTGTTGTAGCTACAATAAAATAGTAAGAGTAGTCACCGTACTTTTTCCATGTCTCTTAAGATCCATCATGGCTAGCATGAGAAAGGAAATAATAAAGTTAATTCTCTAAAGAAGCCGGGCTCATTATCACATATGACCATTGTGTTTGCTGTATTTGTTTCCAGTTGTTCTGATATTACAGCTGATGAGGTAGGAGTGAGGCCCAATTTCTAATTGAGTGATGCATCACCAGCACTCTGTTCTTTTTGTATTAAAATGTTTATCAGGTGTCCTCAATTACAGAAGCATTAACCAACCCACCATTTTGTCTGTGTCTAATACTGATGCTGCTTAATTTTATTTTAATCATGATCACGAGGATATGATGGAGAGTAGGCTTATTAAACTTGCAGATGTTACCAACTAAGAGAAATCAGAATGCTGGATGGCAGGAGATTGGGTCTGATGATTAGATATACGATTTTGTTATAAATACATGACTTTTCAACACAGACAAGAGGAAAGTACTGGGCTTGCACAGGAATAATCAAGTGCCTAAATACAGGGTAGAAAACAGCTGACTAGGTGGAAATTTAGTGGGAAAGGATCTTGGGCTGGTTTTCTTGGTAGCAGCAACATCAGGAGGAGTTTCAGCCATCAAGCTGACCTACTGCCTTGCAGCCATTGATCTGCTTCAAAATTACTCAGGTTTTCTCAATTCACTTTCAGGTGCATCAGCAGCTCAGCTGACGGATGTTGAATCACTGGAGCCGTTGCAAGGGACACAACAGGGATGTGCAGCCAGAGTCACTGGGATCACACCTTTTGACAAAAATATCATCCTGGGTAAGTTTAAAATAACGGTGAAATTTCATGTTTCTCCAAGCTGATGGCAGATGGGATAATAAATTCTTACTATAGAAAAGAAAATTTAGCTTAGGTGTTAGGAAAAGCTTTTCCTCGATCATGAAACGTTGAAGCAGAGTGGCTAGGGAGGCTATAGAGAACGTTATCTGCAGGTCTTTAACAACCTCAGATAGACACACATCCCTTGGGAAACCCCACGTATGATTTTTCTGCCTGCAAGCCAGGAAACAGATTTAACTGATCTCTGGAGGTCACTTCCAGCCCTCTGATTCATATTCCGTAATTATTTGTAGTGCAAAGTGAGTCAAATGAAAGGTTTTACTTTAAGATACAAGGACTGAATTTTGCAGAAATCACCCTTTTATTGTTAATCGCTTCAGCGTAGGCAACTGGATTAGCTTCTTCCGTTTGATCAGTGTGGGGAAAAGGGAGGAAGAAAGAACATTAATCATATCAAATTTCTCTCTCAGCATTTTGACAATAAGATGGCATTTACGAAGAACTTGGGTCATACAATATATATCTGTCTGTCATTAAAAGAACCACTTTCCAAGCAGTTTTATTAATCATAGAGCTTACTACAGAAAAGTGTCAGTGTGACCCCACCTACGACATTAATCCAACAAAGATATTCTTGATGGTTATCTTTATCTTGATATCTCCCACTAGCAGATGCCAGTTTTGAATGAACATCCCTGTCTATTTCAATAGAAATGATAGGATTGCTTTTTAGGGTTTTTTATCACTGTGGTGCCGTTTTGTACAGGATTATGCTTAACTGTTCATTTTAATGTCTGGAATGAATGGTCGATGCTGATGGAGAACAGCGTTGGAGAAATTTGCAGTCACTGGCTCTCCTGAACTTTTTATACAAACGCAACGTCTATTCCCATTTAATTATCACAACAATTTACCATAAAAGTTATTAATTGAAAATGTTTGTCTTCAGTCAAAAGACCTGCTCAATCTTTGAAGCTCTGCAACTTCATTTTTTAAAGTTCGGAAGTGATGCTAAAATTGCCTATCCTTTTTGTGTTTTCATTTGGATAATGAATTGAGGGAGCTATTGGGTAGCAGGAAGGACTCTTGAAGCGTATATGCCACTGTATTTTACTTCTTTGTATATCTGGGCTAAATATATTTCTCAGCTTCTGAAATTAGAAGTTCAGCCTAATAGATCTTACCGCTAGGCTCACAGCACCAAGATCTTGAGTGCTCGCTAGAAGTCTTGCTCTTAGCAGGAATAATTTGCTTGGATAACTGGATTCCATGGAGACTGATGCCTGGCTGGAATACAGAGGCAAAATGATGCTGCAAAAGCCCCGCAGGACTGTTTATTCCCTTTTCAGACAGAATTGATAATTACTGCTCCCAGTGCTATAGCACACCATTCTCCTCTTAATTCATCTAATAAACCATGTTTTGCCATTTTTTTTTTTTCTTTTTGCTAACGAATGAGCAAATGTATTTTCTCTAGGTCATAGTGGTATTAATGCATGACATCTTGTCTAGGCATCTCCTAAAACCAGTTGAACTGATGGCACTCAGCATGTAACAGGCTCAGACTGTTTAAGCACTTTCTGATAGAATTTGGGAGGTGGACAAACTCACACGATCAGGAGGAGATTATTGGTACGAAAATCCAGAGATGCTGCAATGTCCTGCATAATAGTTACAGTAGCTCCTTGAAAAGGCAATCGTGTGTAGCTGATGGCAAATAGATCCCTCAATCTATGAATCTTAAAATGCAGTATGCAACATAGAACAATATAAACCCAGGAAGACTGCAATTTATCTGCACTTTGTTGTCTTAACTCATGCAAAGACAGCAGAATTACATCATATAAGGAAGAAAGTTTGTTTTAGTATTTTCTTCCCTGAAATCTCAGACCAAGAAGCAAATATCCTTTAATGATAGTAGTCCACGTAATTTCATTATGTTCACTTAATAAAGAAATAAATAAAGTGAGGAAATATATCCGTATGCTTATTACAGTTTTATAAAGTTATGGATCCCAGTAAAGATAAGCGTGCGCTTAGATGATAGGATAAATTAAGTTAGATTTAAGCACTTATGGCTCTGCTTTACTGAAGTGGATCCAATAGGTCCATCTTTTGAGAATATTTGTAGAAACTGACTGTAAAGATTTCTCAAGTACAGGACAGAATTAAAGGTTGCAGAGGTTTGAGAAGCAGGTACCATATTGGCCAATAATTGAGGTACCGTGGTAGAGAACTGGTCTTTCTCTTATTTTCTGTTGAAGTATTTTATTTCATATGCAAAGCAAAATGTTAGGTCAGATGAAGAATAACTCTGTAACTTCGTGTTTGTAACATTCACCTAGAATACAGGAAACTGTTCAAATAAGTGCTGTACCTGGAACTTGCACGTTCCAGGTGTGAACTTAGGGGTCTTTCCTCCCCAAAAATTCAAAAGGTACTACTTTCTTTTTTCTAGAGATGGGGGCGGGAAGCTAAATGCCCTTTTTTGGTGTGCATTAGATCAAGTAGGAGTTTTCTTTCCTGACACGCCCTATTGGATATGAAAGCAAAGATAAATGATAAATAATCAGGTTGTTTTAAAACTCTCTATATAATAACAGATACATGCTATTTTTAAGCAAGTAAGAAGTCGGCGTCTGTGCTTATTCTTGCCCTGGGAAGCTCAGAGTTCACCGTTGTGCTCCTAACAAAAACAGCATACAGCATTTCCAGTACCCTTTTGTACTATCCAAGAAAACATTACCTTTTTGTGTGTGCGTGGGAGAGAGACACGTGAACTCATTTCACCGTGGCGGGATGCCAGGGTCCCCGTGAAAGCGTATTAGCAGAAGAGCAGCGCGAGCGAAGCAGCACAAAAGGCATGGGACTGTTACAGCCATGGTGGCAGTAAGAGCGAGGGAGGAGGATTGGTTTGTTTAGGCACAGTCTACGAATTTACCTCTGCCGCTTTAGTTTAAAGAAAATAAACTGTGCTTCTGCCCACAACTACATAATTACATTGTACTCTAATATCTCTCGACTTCAAAATGACAGCTAAAGCAGATTAAAGCTGTTTACAGCCTATGGGAAGTAGTATGGTGGCTGCTGGCAATATTTCTTTCTCGCTCAGTAACCAAAGTCCGGTCATAAATCTATATTCTTCTTCAAGGAGGGAGGCTGTGATTAAAGGATTCCTCCTACAGCTGTGGCTTGGTGATAAGAGCTTCATGTTCAGACCCTCCTAAGCGACAAAAAGAAAAAAAATCATTTTTCATTAAGTTAGCTACTCTAATTTGGGCGGTGGGGGGAGAAGCAGACAAGTAGTTTGGTCAATGACTTACTGTAAATTTGGTAGAGAGCATTGTATACAGTATTTCTAAGCAGCAGCTGGTATTTGAGAGATAGACTACAGCCCTTGTACCACCTCATCTGTGTCCCTGCACAGTGATAGTTTTCTCTGCAAGATGGATATTGTGAATTTAAAGAAGTTTCTGGTTTGAATACTTGTTAGCTGTTCTAGTCCTGTGCCAGAAATGCAGGCCTACCTGCCCAAAAACTGCAGGCAGGAACCCTTGAATTGTCCTTCCAAAACAAACATACACACAGAAGGAAACAAAATCCTTAAACTCAGTACTGCTGATGTGCTTTTGTCTAGAGCTGAGGCCTTCCCAGAGTAGCTGTAGAGACCAAAGGAAGGAGTCCCGGGGAACCGAAAGGACTTTGAACAAAGGTTTTAAATGCTCCGAGCTGTATAGTGCTGCCAGGCATCGTTCTGTCGGGCAGAACTTAAAATGAACATTTTTGTGATACCTTTACCACTGGAAAAATAAAGCTAAACAAAAAGCACCAAAACAAAACCCAGTAACCCAGAACGCAGCAATTGCGATGCATATTTTGCAGGGTTTGAACGTTTCTGATGACAGAGCACAGCTTGATTATAGTAGGGAGGCTAATTAAACTATACACCAAAATCATTGTGGGAATAATACCATGCCTGGTACAAGAAAGAAACAGGAGCAAACTCTAATCCTTCAGCAACTCAAGACATGAGTTATCTCCCCGCGGCATATGCCCCCAGTTCTGCTCTTTAATTCAGCAATGACAAAGGGTGCAGTCAGAGATCCAATGGCATGTTTTTATTTTTTCTTAATTTTTAAATTAGAATATATATTTATATTGGCATCTTTTGCTGGTACTAAGTTTACAGTGTTCCATGTTTAATTTGCATAATAGTGCTCTGCAAAATGCGATGAGGGTTAATCAAAGGGTTTTATCACTCTTTTTAATTATCTTC
The DNA here is from genome assembly GCF_965231255.1 of Vanellus vanellus. Classification (NCBI taxonomy): domain Eukaryota; kingdom Metazoa; phylum Chordata; class Aves; order Charadriiformes; family Charadriidae; genus Vanellus; species Vanellus vanellus. Next base: position 5,470,464 of record NC_138919.1, read on the forward strand.
ATTATGTTGGAACAAGATGTAAATTTTAATTTCACCTTGTTAGCTAATGTTTTTCACCAAAAGTTTGGATTTGCAAATCATCTGTCATTTTTAATAGGAGCAGATGCTAGTGATTTTGAAGAACCTAAGTGCCTCAAGTAGGGTAGACATTATTAATTTGATTGATATACAATTTAATATAACTTAGCAATTATTAATGCCATTTAGCATCAGTGTCGATACTCAGAAAGGTAGTCTATAAGCAAGAAGAGCAATGCAAGAAAAGAGCGCATTGTTTCTTTCCCCCTAGATCTCTTTCTGAGTAGAGATACTCCTTTCAAGCTCACTACTGTAAACACTTTCCTCCTCCCCATCAAATTTTTAGTCACAGCTATCACCTGGAAGGTTATTTTCTAGAGGCATATAGTTATCTCGCCTTCTGAGAGGCAAGCAGTAAGCTTACTCTTAGCCTGAAGACATTTACCAACAGTGTTTTATATGTTACATTTATCAACTCTTCCAATCGCGGTGAAGCCAACTGAAAAACATACCTGCTAATGGAAAAGAACTATTAAAATACTACTGTGCGTTCACCTTGCACTAAGCCAGCTGCATATAGCTGTACCATAAATCACAGTTAAATGATTACATTCCACCAGAATAACTGCCGAAAGAGTAAACTTCCAACCAACAGGGAGACTCCGCTAACAGAATGAAAAGTCCATTCATTTGCAGAATAACGTTATGCAGGTGTATGCCCTGGGTCCATGTTAAACACTAGGAAAAGGCCTGTTTGATATGCTGAGCTTGGCTGACTTCCTCCTCCTGGGATGGGTGTGAGGTCAGCATTTCCCAGTGCTCAGCCTTCCCACTGCCAGAGGCTGTGACTCCTGGAGCAAGGATGGGCCTGGGGGTGCCAGGCGTTGAAGCCGGGGGTAAACCTGACCGGGAATGGGCAGTGGCTTAGGTTAGGGCACTGGGCTGCCACGTGGTGGCCACTTGCTGTGTAGCAGAGGGCTGGCAACTCTGCCATTGACTCTTTACATCATCTCACCAACTCTGACAGAGGTGGTCTGTCGGGAAAAATAGTGCGGTGATCAGGTGCTCTCCACTGAGACTTAGAAGACTTTAATTTCCCTCTCTGGTCCGAGCACTGACTTCTGTGAGACACTGGGATTGCAAAGGTATGCATCAAAGTGGGAAAGGAATAGCTGGTTGCTTTTCTTCCCCACGTTCCTCAGGAGGCAGAGAGATGTCCTGCCCTTTCTGTCTGGCTAGGGAGCAACTAGAAAGGCTCAAGCGTCTCTTTAATTATAGTGGATCAAATCTTTGTGTGGCAAACAACCCGCCTAATACCTTGATCTGTAGCAGCTGCAAAAAAAAGGAGAGTATCAATGCTTTAGCCATTGCTTTACACTTATAGCCTCAGAGTAAGGCAATGTAGCTTGGACTGCACTATGCAGGCAGAGATGAGAAGGAAATAGAGGGATGGTGGGGAATGTGTGCCCATTCCAGTGCACTTGTAGCAGACCTTTGAGGATGTGCAGTGGCAACAGGGAACGCGAATGGGCAGGGGGTGCTGCTGGGGCCTCCGTGAAGTTTCAGCACTGTTGGGTAAAGCTGGAGGAGTGCAGAGGAGGGAAGTCATCACACTTGCATTTTCTACCCGAGAAAGACTTGCACGAACCTGAAGTTGTGAGTAAAGCGGAAGAGAGCTCCCAACATCAGAAAAAACGCAACCATTAACAAACGAAACAGTTTGCTAAATGAAACCACTGTTTTTTCTTCACTAAGCCATTTCTTCATAACCTGGAAAAAATATTTAATATTTGCAAATTGCATATACGTGCTTAACAGCTGTCTGCTCTAATACTTTGATGGAATTTATCTGAGTGCGTGCTGGGCTTGACCCAGGCACTGGCAGGTACTTTGTTTTGTTATTCTTGAGCCAAATTCAGGAGAATAGTTGCCTGCTCCTCAAAAGCCCCTTTTTTTGTGTGTAGAAAAACAAGCTGATTGCTCCCCTGGGAGTAGCTCCAGGTAGGACTAAGGGGTTGCTGATAAATCAGGATTCGTCAAAGCACAGAATCTGAGATGGGCTGCAGTAGAAAGGCAGTGTTATCCATTTCCCTCCTCCCCAAAATATCTGAAAAAGCAGAATCTGTATATCCTGAATACAGGGGAAAGAAATAAGTCAGAGGATTTCAATGTGAAATGAGAAAGTTTAGTCGAGGTGCGTGAAGCTTTTGGGTTCAAGTAAACTGAATGCTACTAGCAAGCCTTAAGGAAAAAATGCGCTCTGTGGGTCCCAGGACACTGAATACCCAGAGCAAGTCCTGCTGCACCTCAGACTTTCTCTTGCTATCACTTAGCAACTCTATCTTTAGCTTTCCTTTGCAAGCAATACAATTGAAATTTGCTGTGACTTTTTTTTTTTTTTTTTTGGTAAGGCGTTGTCCCTGTCACACCCAAGGAATGACAGTGCAGTGACCTAGCAACGTCAAAAAAGGGGAAATAATGAAGTCCTTTGAAAGATGTTGAAGCCCAAACCCAAATGTTGGTTGGATTCATGAAATTTTGGTTTTTAAGTATGGACAGGTACTTTTTTGCATTATGCTTCAATAAAGCATTTAAAGATGGTTGTGAATAAGTAGTAAGTAATTTTATGCTGAATGACTGCAAAGCATAGAAATGTTCCCTCTCTCTCTAAGTGTAAAAATTTCTTCCGTTAAAGGCCATATATTCCTTTCATTCGTGAGATGCAGCTTCCATTGATACCAGTTTATGGTCCTGAAACTTTGGCTGAAGATTAAGAAGGAAGGCATAAAAGAGACCTTTATGGGTTTTTGTCTTCTAATGATTTGAATCAAATACTTCCCCACGAAAATGTGGTTTACATGTGTTTTAAATTCCTTCTTTCACAATAATGTCTCTTTTTCTAAGAAACTTGCATTTTGAAAATGTTGTGACATATTACACTAACTGAATATACAGCCTCAGAAACTGGAAGCACCTTTTCAATTGCACTGAATGCATCTGAGCAGACTGAAGGCTCCCTGCATAATTTCCAACAAAAAGAGGAAAGGAAAAACGTCTTCTTATTGAAAGCAAGATCAGTAACACAAGAAAGCAGCAGTATCACTGTCTTATATCCATTAAATGAATTCTTGTCATTGCAATTCCATGAGTTTGTGAAAGAGAAATCTTGATCTGACAGGCTATTCCTGTTTACAGTGAGGTTCTTGGTTTCCCCTAATTATACACCTCCTTGATAGTTATTTCTTTTGGAGCATAACTATGATATTTAAATAGTCACGTGAAAACACAAAATTTTATTTAATGATTGTATAACCATGTTCCTCTTTCTAAATATTTCCCACTAGTGGTTTGTTCTGACACTGCAGCAGTCTTTTTTTTTTTTCTTTTTCTGGTCACAGATTACAGTTTATGTCCCCATCTGACATTACCCTTTCCATGAAGGTTATGCAGGAGCAGAATACATAGCTCAGCTTCGTCTCTAAGACTCTTCTGTCGTCTTGGGGTGGAAACGGAGAACTCCATCACAAAAACACGTTTTTGGACTAAGTCGGGTTGCAGATGCTTCTCTTACGGTGTTTCACCTAAGAAGCTAAAGTTGGACTAACATGTCACTGCTGTTTAGTAGGATGGTCCCACTCCTGTCCTCCTGTCTTGCACTTCCACTGCTTCCTTTGTGCTGCTCTGGCCCACGTGCTGCCCCTCTCCAACCTCAGGGGTAACCCACTATCAAATGTATGCAGCCCCAGTAACAATGCAAAAAAGATGTGTGGGCTTTTTTAATGATTTGGCAAGAGGAATCTGCTTACTGATGGTTCAGAGAAACATCAGTGCTGGTGAACTGGAGAGGATTCCGCAAAGCCCGGAGAGGGCAATGGGAAGAGGAGCAGGGCCAGCGGGAAGCTGGAGGCAACTGTGACACCTGTCTCTCTCTAGCACCGGCAAGCAAAATTCTGAATTGTGTGCTTCTTCAAAGAACGTGAAAGACAAATGATATCTCAGCAAGATAGTTATATTTTAAACTGTTATCTAAATGAAAAATAACCTCCAGTCTGCAATAGCTTGGTGAGAAGAGCTTCAATTTTCGGTATGAGTCTCTAGCGATGAATGAGCTATTTAGAACCTTATTGACAGCATTTGCATAGACACGGTGGCTTGTGAGATTGCAGTTTGTCACTTGCTGTGTACATGTTTGTTGTTTTGTTTTTTATTTTTTTTAAAATCTGTGACAAAGTAAAATTATGAAGTGTTAAGTTTCCAAAGCTTTTACTAATGATGGGTTGTGCAAATTCGTCTATGTACAGAGGCTCTCCTTAAACAATGAGAAGGCAGAAAACTAAAAAGAATTTCTGTAGCTCCCTTCCCCCAGTTCCGTCATTTATTTAAGACTAAACAGCCCAAACCCCTCTAATACGCCAGTAAGATTCTGCTGCATGAAATGGAGTTGTTATATATGATGAAGCCCCCATTGTCTCACTTAAACACATAATTACTTGATTCCTTTACACTGATACTCCTCAGCTGCTAGAAAAGGAACAACAACTTAGATTTTTTTTTTTTTTTATCATTTTATGCACTGCCTAAACACTATTTCTTTTCAACTAATTTTTGCAATGAAGCAGCATCACCACCAGCATTTTTTTAGCCGCTGTATCAGAGATCTTTCATCAGGGAAGGTTAAGAAAAGAGAGAAGAAGAAGAAAATAAGTATAAGAAAATAAATCTGAGTTTGTCTCATCAGAATGGGTTTTGTTGGAAAAAGCCCGTGTTCTTCTGCACTATCAGGGTCTAACATCTGAAAACATGGGATGATGAACTCCAGTCAAAAAGCTGCCGTTTGCACTAGTGTGGACATTAGGCACAGGAGCACTGGGACATACTTCATATTGATGATGCTCATTTGAGTACTCTGCTTATGAAATGCTTTATGATCACAAACAGAAAGGTGTTATACCAGTTGTCGTGGTTTTGGCTGGGATGGGGTCGACTTTCTTGCTAGCAGCTGGTGTCATGCTATGTTTTGGATTTGGGATGAGAATGGTGTTGATAGCACACTGGTGGTTTTGGTTGTTGCTAAGCAGTCAAGGCCTCTTCTGCTCCTCACACTGCCCCGTCAGTGCGCAGTGGGGAAGGTTGGGAGGGGACACAGCCAGGACAGCTGACCCCAGCTGACCAAAGGGATATTCCATGCCATATGACGTCATGCTCAGTATATAAGGCTGGGGGAAGAAGCTGGGGGGACGTTCAGAGTTATGATACTTTTGTCTTCCCAAGTAACCGTTACGCTTGATGGTGCCCTGCTTTCCTGGGGATGGCTGCACAGCTGCCTGCCGATGGGCAGCAGGGAATGAATTCCTTGTTTTGCTTTGCTTGTGTGCGTGGCTTTTGCTCTAACTATATTAAGCTGTCTTTATCTCAACCCACAAGTTTTTTTTCTCACTTTTACTCTACCGATCCTCTCCCCCATCCCAGCTGGAGGGGGTGAGCAAGCAGCTGCATGGTCCCGGTTGCTGGCTGGGGTTAAACCACAACACAGTACAAATTATCGTTACTTCCTTTTTCTAGAATCTATGGCTGTGTTAGTTCTAATTTTATAATCCTCATGAAAACAAGCTTCCCCTGTTAGTGAGATGATTGCTGCTTTAAGGCAGGCATGGCAGGGCTTGTGCATTTGAAGCACCTGCTCTTTGCACAGATTGCTTCACTGATATGAAGTTCTGTGCAGGAAGGTGGATGACTTTTTCAACATCTATTAAAATTATTTGAAATAAAATATAATCTCTGGTGTTAAACAATATAAAATCATAGCCTAATTATTGATAATTCCTTTTTATATTTATGGTACTATATTAATAATGAAGAACTCGTTTAGTATTAATATGGATGTTCTAAGTAGTATTTCCTCTGTAATTTATTGTTCATTAATGTATCATTATTAGAAAGTATTTCCCTCTAATGTTTTAGTGTTGCTATAAAGCTGAGGATATGGATAAAGTTGAGATAAGAATTTACCTTTGCAAGTAGCTAAAGACAGAGTGAAGGTTATTTTCATGTATCGGGTCTTACTTATTTTGCAATTTGAAAGGGGATAAATGAAGAGCAAAATCTAATACTTCTCATATGTGCCTGACACTCCTGGTAGAGACACAAAATGAGAAAACCTCATATTGACCCTGGAATGAATCAGCACCGTAGAACTACATACAAAATAGTATAGCAATTAAATTTGCATTACAGTTGCTATACAATAGCTCCTAATGTCAAAGAAAGTTATTGAATTTAAAATTGTGTTTATATCCGTAGAAGTTTAATGCAATATAATCCCATATTTTGAGCAAGTGATTTGGCTAATTTATCTCGTGCTGATGTCCTCTTCCCTTCAATGGCATCCACTTTATCATCTTTGCGAGGGACTGAAAGGAAGTCTTCATTTATTTTTCAGTTCTGTTGTGGCTATATGCCTGTTCCAGCAGACTATAATAGTCCCGTGTTTTGGAAGATTAACTGAAATACAGAAATGACTATTCCTTTTTCCTGTATTCAACTTGTTGTTCTGATATTGTTGCAGTTTTTCAAGCCAAAGCCCCTATTGTTAAGCCCTGGGTGAGTGGCTATGTAAGAGGAAGTTAAATCCTTCTACCTTTTAATGGTATTATTTAAAACAGGTTTTAAACATTTCCAACTATTTGTAGTGCTCTTTTCATTAAGTGAGGAAATCAGTATGATTTTCTATCATGAAAAGAATGTCACTGTCCAGAGCATTTAGTCTTTGAGGGTCAGTAAGAGCTGTGAACACGATTGCTGGAGAGATTGGTGTGTTTTGTAGGAGCTGTGATAGTGCTGAGGATGGTTTGAGTATAAAGCAGCAACAGTTACGGCAGCTGTGGGAGCCAACAGCAACCACACGTGCTCCCCACCGCAAACAAGGGTGCTGTGAAACCTGAGGTGGAAGTCTCTGATAATAGCGTGTGATACAAATACATTATCAATATCCATACGAATCGTTCATGGATATCTTTTTCAATAGTACCAGGAGTACTCTGAGTTCGTAAAGTTCAAGGGGACACAATTTATCTTGCCCAGGTCAGAACCTCATATAATGGCTGTTCTTCATACCAGGATGGATGTGTGTATAGTTAAACCTGAGGAATTTTTTCCTTAAAACACTTGCTATAGTATTGATTATCTTCTGGGCATCTCTGTGACAGAGGTGTCGTCTTCTTAAGCTGCTGTCACTACAAATGAGATGGCATTAGCTAAATATATTAGGCTGACGCCATCTCTGTAGCACTCCTAAGGCCCGTTAGTCAGCCAGGGCTTCGCTGTGTTCCTTCCACAGCCATGCCTTGAAGCAGTGGATATTTAGCATCACGCTCTATGGGAAGAACGCTGAAGCTGCTTTTTGACCCCCGTGGCTCTCTGGAAGTTATCCATGCTCTTGAGCCTTCAAGTTATCTGGATGTGATAGCTGAGATGCAGTCTCCATAATATGACTTGCGAGAGATTTGCCAAGACCTGACCGTGTGTTTGTAAGCATGCTACAGTTAGTATACAGGAACACATAAACATCTTACAATATATTCCCAGCAGAGAAGAGTTTCACATCTCACTATAAACGACTTATCAAATAACTACGTATCATTTATATCTGTGTGGAGTTTAGTATGAATGGTTTCTTAGACACTTACACTTCGTCAACAACCTCTACAAATGCGTTTACTTTAAGTGTTGAACATTTCATTATAAATGGCTTACAGAACATATCTATAACCTTGATAACTCCATTCACTTTGTTAGTAATGGCTCCTTGAACACTTAAAGCATAACAATAGCCAAAATGCATATAAATATTTCAGTGCAAATCTATTGTTACTTATTTATAACATGCTCACCAAAAGCATTACAGAATATTTATTAAACATTTATAGATTATTTTTGCTACAACTGGTATGTGATATAAATGCATTATTCATCTCCCAGTAAATCATTGTTGGGCATCCCTTAAAAATAAAGTGGTACCAAGAGGATTTTGGATCTGTAGAATTTGAAGAGATTAATTTTAATCATGTGCAATTCAGATTCTGCTTTGTGTTTATTTTTGTTGAATTAAATGAAAGAGGAAATAAATAAGCAGAAAAACAACTCTCAGTAACCAGAGACAGAATGAGGAAATGGTTGCCTTGAAAGCCCTGGCCATTTAGCATGCTCTGTCTTTAATATCTGCCAGCGATTGCACACCAAACTCGTGAAACCATAAACAACGTTTCTTTTCTCGCAGCTATTCCAGTGGGTTAGATGGCATGTTTTCTGGAACTAATATTTTGGAACGAAGGCTGTTCTCTGTAGCCATAGTTTTTATTTGATCTGAATTACTGTTCTGCCAGCTTCCAGTACCCCAACCTCACTCACTCACTCACCCAAACAGTGCACAAAGGGCAGGATGTGTGGGTGCGCGTATTCAGGCAGATCAAAAAGAATTTGGATATGTTGAGGGTTTTTTTTTGTTTGTTTGTTTTTAATGCTTTATCTGATGTCTACAGACAGGAATCGGGACACTTTTTTAAAAGTCAACATATAGTAAAGAAATTGCTCCCGTCTTACAGAGAGGACAATTTAGGGTTCTGATCCAGAGGGCATTTATACAATGGTTCGATAATACATATGAATAGTTCCTGTTCCCTGTGTAAAGTTATCTGGATGTTTAAATAAGTGCAAGAACCCATCTCAGGTTGGTGACAAGACTCTATCAACATTTATCCAGCTATTCTCGGACATAGTTTCCTTTAGCACTTTGCTATTCAGTAACTGTAAATAGATGGAGTAATTTAAACTCTTACCTAGCCTTCAGGAGAGCTGGATTCCTCTAAAACAAGCACATCATTTTATTGAAATGACCATGGATATATGAAAGGCAAAGAGTTTTAAACCTGTTAAATTACTCTCTCTTTTTTTTTTTTTTTTTTTTTGTTATCATCTATCCATCTGTTCTCAAGTAACATTTCCTCATTAAGTGTGGCTTTGTATTACCGGTTATTTCTTCTCGTTTGTTCTAAATGGTAACTTATTTAATTAATTTGCTCTAATATAAAGGGAGGATATAGCTGAGTGTTTCCACAAATGGGGGCGTGTAAGTAAAGAATCTGGATAATCTCTCAAACTCATTTTCTCCTGGCCTTGTGATGTTTGCAGAATATTTGATTTGTTGCTAATACAGTTGGGTACAATACTGCTTATTTCTTTAAGGGAAGCTGTTAAGAATATCTGTGAAGTGGTAGAAGTATCTATCTTTATTCGGTACTTATAGTCTCCATTTCAAACTCATGTAAATACCTTGCAGACTTGTCTTGTTGTCTCACTGTCATACACATAGAGCATCGAAACCTAAGAGAAAGAAATGGGGCAGATGGAGAGAAGAGCACAGGGTGTGTAGACCAAAGGAAATGCGTAGTAGCGTCACCGTGGAACCAGCCTCTTTGACCAACGTATGACTGCAGCATTACGCATCTGTTTTCTCAATAATGTTTATTTTGCAGGTATAGAGTTATTTCGTATTCTTGTCTTGATGACATACATGGAACAAAAGCCACATAGGTGGAAAGAAAAGAATTACTTTCACTGAGGAGGGAAATTCAGTAAACTCATGGTTGTACAATTTGTGACTTTTCTGTATAGCTGCAGAAACTCTATGGATATGTAGGCTGATGCAGGGCAAAAAGTGCAGTGTCTCTCCGGTGGCTGAGAGCATTGCTGCTTTCCATCAGTGCAAGGACAGGTCCGGTGTCATTGCTGGCAGAAAAGCTGCTTCTCTGTATCCTTCTTCACTTACAACTGGATTCAGGGAATCTTGGGGAGGGGGAGGAGATACGACTGGACTTCACAGCTCTTTTGTGACTGTACTTCAGTCTATTATTTTGGAGCTATTTTGGTTTGGAGATTATATTTGTTTAGCAATTCTTTTCACATACTGTTCTCTTAAGCATGTAACAGGCAGCACTTTGTAAGAAATCTTTAATTTGGCATTCAGTATTTCAAACGTCTGTTTCAATGTTTGTATTTTGGATGCGAGATTCAATGTGAATCTAATAACACAGCCTGGCACAATTAGTTGCAAAAATCTATTGGTGCAATGGCCACTTTTAACAGGTGTAGTTTCTTCAAAAATCACTGAACACTGTTAGATATTTTTTGGCATTTTCAAATGCTCATTAGTGTCATCCTCGGGGGTCTAAGATGGTCATTATCAAAGAATGAGTTCCCAAGAGAAAAAGGCTCTGCCAACAGAAGCCAACAAGTGACAGAAGTTCAGTAGTTGCTAGGCGAGTCACTTATTGAGGTGGTGCATGGATAAATTAGCTTTCAAAGTCTTAAGCTGAACATGTAAAGAACACAGATGTCATGTGGCATATTCTCCAGAGGTTAAATTTAGGTTCCACAGCTCACGCTGCCAATTTTAAAAGGAGGGAAATGTCAGCTAGCGCAGAGCTGAGGTTGAGGGTTTGTTGCTTGTGCAAATTCCACTGACATTGACATTAACTGACTCTGGAAGATAAACTGTGGATCTGTTTCAGCTGTCCATGATTTCATCTGTATTGCTTGTTAGTTCTCCAGTTTGTTCCAGCACAATACCAATTTGCTCCAGTTGACTTGACAAGCTTATGTTTTGTGCCTCTTATTTGTCTGGAGGTAATTTATAATCCCAGCTACATCCCCTGTGTGATTGCACAAACAGACAGGTATTATTTGTGCTGTTTGCCAACACTGGGAAGTTACATAATATTGAAGCAGTAAGTACATAAACATGGATTTTAGCAATGTGAAATTTAGGACTGAGCATCTGTAATACCAACAAAACTGTTAAGCTTCGGAATAGTCACAGATATTTTATTTTTGAAGAGAAAATTTTCAAAATCAAGACAAAGATGACATCAAAAAAAAAAAAAACCAACCACCTTTTTTCCACTTAAAATTTTGCTCTCTTTTTACCTAAACAGAATGTATCTCTACGTTCAGTTTAGGTAGAAGATTCTTTGGAAAATAGGAATTTCTTTGTAGACTACACAAAGGTAGTTTCCCATGAAGGTGGCAAGTAAACTTCTTAATGCTGTTTTGAACTTACTCACGGCTTGACCCCCCTCCTTTTCTGTTTTGGGCTTTGTCCAGCACCCAGCTCAGTCAGTGGGAGATGTCACATTTACTTAATTAGTAATTGGACTGTGCCTTGCCACCCCTACCAGTTGCTGTTTTAATTGAAAGCATCCCTAGAGCTGCTGCCCATCAATAGTGTTCAATTGTGTGGTATTCTCAGGAACAAATCATTCTACTTGTTTAATTAAAGCAATATTAAAATAAAAAAAAAACCTTTAGGAGTGTTTTGGGGCAGCTTGTGATGAGCCCTGTGCAAGCGTTCAGCAGTGACACAGGGTGAAAGGTTTGCTGTCCTCTTCGTGGCACTGTCACCGAGCCAGCCCGTGTGGGTCATTGCTGCCTGCTCTGCCAGAGGCGCCGGCCCAGCAGCGGGATGGGAGGGATGTCCCAGGGCCTCCGATGTTGGCATCAGCTAGCTCAGTTGCATTTATATGGAGATGCGCGTATATTTTCTGTATTCTCCCATGCTTTTTGACTCTTTTGCTCGGGCTTTACTGTCTTGGTATCTTAAGAGATACGGCCTGCCTCGAATACAGAGCCTCCGTGATGTCTGGCTGAGGCAGCACACTCCCACATTCCCCATATCCAGGCCCGTGTTTTGCCTGGCACGCGATAAAGCATCAGTGGCATTCAAGTAAGCGAGGAGGGACAGAGTCATATTAAAATCCAAGAATCTTGTATGACAGCTATCTGGATACAGCTGCCTCTTCCCCTCGGTCTGAACCACACCGAAAGCAATTTTAATGTGGCTTTTCATTCTCTTAGGTAATGACAGACCCATGGCTGCCTGCAACCCAGCAAGCAGCAAGGGAATGAAACCTAGTCCGGTATCCACAGAGGTCACCTTTTTGATAAAAGCACAAACCAGCTAATTAAATTAATGTAATAATTGTACCCAGCCAATTACCTATTTCCTACCTGTACTGTGGTCTTAATGAGCTCAGCTAATGAACTGTAATGTAATTAATACCTGGGGAGGGAGGGGGAGGAATAAAAGAAACAGCAGTTTTCATATATGCCAGCCCCTAATACATTTTATGATGGCAGGAGGAAAGAAAAAGTTAAAGATTTGTTGAAAGGAAAACATTTAGCGAGGAAGGGAGGTTCCAGGCTTGAATCCTGCTGAGACCCTGCCTGGAATTCTGCACCTGAAAAAATATCCCTGTCATTACAGAAATACTTAAAAAACCCTCCTTAATGTTTTTCTGAGACCATCCTTATAAAATCTGTGAAGGAGAATGAGAATTTAAATGAAACTGCAGATCTAAGGTGTCATTGATTAGTACGTTGTCATAATCTGTATCCTGCAAAAGCCTGATCCAAGCACCTGATGTATTACACAGGCTGTTTGCTTTGCGTCTAATTTTGCCTTTGGGTTTATGGCATATTCGGACATATCCTGGCTGGCAAAACCAGGCTCCCCATGGACAGTGGTGAGCCCTGCTCATAGGAAGAGTGGTGTGATGTCTCCTCCGATTCCCACCAGGTGAAGAGCGGGTCGGGTGGTTCTTGGCAGACGTGGAGCTGTACCAAGGCTCTGGCTTTTATATGCGGTGGGAGAGAATGACACAGGTTACTGAACTAGTGATGGAGCTTTTGTGTGGAGACTGCTCTAGTAAAGCACTAAAAGGCATAGGGAGAAGGTAAAGCAGAACTGAGAATCCCGCTGTGAAAATTCAGGATTGTTTTCTCTGAATTAAGTTATGCTTAGGCTATTAGGGAGACAGTGCAGTAGATCTATTAAGTGTACCATTTCAGAGCTGCTGGAAAGCAATTCACATTTATGGTTTAGTATCTTAAAATCCAGCACTAGTTTTAATTATTAATAGGCTTCATGCTATTATTATTTGCTTGCACATATACATTAATCATTACATGGGTTTGCTAATTTTTCGTTTCATTCAAAAATAAATAAATAAACTGTGACAAGATGCTCAGAGTCCTCAAGAGAATATGTTCCCCTCTGATGGGCAAGTAACATCTGTGGGCATTCTGCTGGCTTAACAGCGTGTCTGTCAGAAACTTGGTGATTCAGAAAATTTAATAGCACTCACCTAATGATTAATTAGCCTTCTCTGTACGGAACGGGGTCTCTTCATTATGCATGTTGTCACCAAGAGTTTCATCTGTTGGCTGTAACACGTATGCTAGAGACTTAATAAGAGGAATTCCAGTAGTCAAGAAATGAGTTAGGATTGTTTTTGTGAGCAGAATTAAAATTCAGCTGTAAATATTTAAGAAAGCCTGCAAGGATTTTCATCAATATAGGTCCGTGTGGTATTATAGGAAAAATAGTTTTGTATGAATAAAAATACTGTGGGACACTAATTTTAACTGAAATTAATTGGCTGGAAATACATTATATTAGATCAAAGATAGAGATAGAAATTATTTTAACAGAAATCATATTTTATCTATCTGTAACGTGTACTCTCTGAAAAATGTTTTTTAAAGACTATTTCATTTGTACCATATGCTAAGAGTTCTGCTTGGCAAAGCCTACGTATAGCCTTCTGTTCAGAAAGTCTTCAGTTGTGGAGTATGGGGTCTTTAATGTGTTGAAGGAAAAGGTCAAACTGACACTTTAGGACTTAAATTGAAATAATTTATCATCTGCACCGAGGTAGGTTAAAGATTTGTTCTTGTGGGTGAATATATCCAAATCTGGCATGTTTCTTATGAAAATATATACTTGGTTAACCATCACCTCAATTTAAAATCTGCAACTTTTAGCAGATGACTTGCATCACATGTGTCTCATGAGCTCGTTTAAGATTGATTGTTCACATCTGATGAGATGTCCGCAGCACAATTCCTCCACCTTGGGTGGGTGGGAAGCAGATATAATTCTTGGCTGTAAATTGGCAAGAGAATTGCCAACTAACTTTAACTGATGTCAGCAGCTCAGTTCCCTCAAGTAATAGCAAGTAATGATCACAGCAATCATAGCTGCTTCTCACTCTTCCATCCCATATGAGACGGTCTGCTGCCATCTCCTCTGAGAAACAGTAAGTAGTTGTCGGTAGTTCTGTGTTTCTCTTTGAAATACTCTATGCTCTGTTAGACTATTATTTGTCATCTTAACTTCTCCCTTTCACCCTAGAAGGGGTGGAAGTGAACATCTCCCATTTACAAGCAACAACAGCTGTAGGAAGAAGAAAGATATGCCCAACATAGGTTTGGGGTTTGGGGGAGATTTTTTTGTTGTTGTTATTAGATGATGCAGGGGAAATCTTCCTTTGCTTGGTTACTGGAAAGTTGAAAGGCTTTTTATGGACCTCATCTCTTGCGTATACAGATGATTTCCCAGCCGGGTTCATCGCTATTGACCATGTTCTGGTTGCTTGTTGTAGTTGACTCCCATCCCATCATTCCCTTTTACGCTTGTTACCGTTGTGTTAACCAAACGCAATAAGGACATGTTTCTGTCCCTGTGCCTGTAGCCAGGGAACAGAGGCACAGATGGCTGAATGACCTGCCGGGGTGCCACTGTAAGGAAACAGCGAACCCAGCGCTGAGGTCTGATTTGAATCAAAAGACAAAACTTACTCTACGTGGTCTTTTTGTTTATCCCCGTGAATGTCTCAATTTCCTCTGGAAAGCAGAAAAAGAACAACATAGCCTCTGTAAGAGCTTCCCTACAGCCTGCTAAACCTGGCCATGAAATGACCTTCTCCTTGGATGGAGACTAGAGAGGAGACTCGGACAACCTCTTGATGTTGTTCCTACTGGTGGCACTGTCATTCTTCCCTATCCAGATCCAGAGTAGGGAGCTGCGGTAGAGGTTTGAAGCTTGAAGAGAACCTAGACTTCTAGGGGAAGCTGAAGTGGTTAAAGAATAGATGCATGCAATTTGTGTTTTACTTTTCTGATTTAACATGCTTAGTTTACTCTTTTTTTTTTTTTTTTCAAAAATTAAGACAAAATGATTCTATGCTATAAAAATAATATATTCAGGAATTTTTGTGGCAAATAAATTTAGTTCTTGAAATGCATTTGTTTGCAGGAGATATCTGTGGTGTTGTGTTGTTTTGGAGGTGTTTTTTTTTTCCCATATATCCAGTAAGGAACCTGAAAAATGCCATGTGACTTGTATGTCTAATTAAAACTATTCAGCACAGCTTGAATTTACAATTTTGATTTCTTGCAGTAATCTGCTTGTGAACAATCTAGAGGCAAGGAGTTATTCATAGAAACTGTTGAGTAAATAATTTTCAGATAATGAAAACATTCAAAAAAGTCAAGGTAGTTAATTAGTGAGCAGAAGAAATTAAATTAATTGAATGAATAATTCATAATGAATTATTCGCCCAGCTCTATTTTACATAGTGCGGAAGGTCTGAAGAAGAGCCAGTGTTTGAATTATCTCCAAACGGAAAACCACATCTCTATTTCTGCTGCGTTGAGGTTATTTATTGATGTGTAAAAACAAGCTGGGTGAGCCAGTCTATTTAATCATCTTACTCTTTTTGCTCTGTAACGTGAGTCATGCTGGATTTGAGACCATAGATGCTTTGCTTGCAAATGTGCATTAGGGAATATGTGTTACAGGGCTCTTTGTTTTTTAAAATAGATTTAAATAGTGTGAGAGAAGCATGATCAGAGCTGAAAATGTTCTGTAAAAGCTATAAATTAGGTATATGCCACAGTACTAATACTTGCAGTTGACATATGTCACAGCCTTGGCAAAATACTTTGGGTTAATTTCATCTCGCTACTGAATAGAACTGTATCCAAAAGACAGTTTGTTGAAGTGGTGTTTGTTTTCTTGGGGTTGGAGAGGGGGGTTGCTGCTGTCTTTTTCTTTCTTTCATTTTGGGTTTGTTTTTTGTTTTTTGTTTTTTTTTTCTTACTTTGCTGCTTATCCTTTGGGGGGAAAAATTATAATGGCAATTAAATAGTGAAATATTGGAAACCCGGATTAGTGCTGAAGGGGTTGAATGTGGTTCTGCCCTGAGCCACAGTGGGCTATGAGTGATCAGAGCTCACCTGTGTGTCCTTTTACCCTTGTTTTCCTCCCATAGTGTGCTGTGGAGGAGAACAAAACCTCTTATAGCAACAGTGTTACAGGACTTTATGAAAAGAGAAAGGGCTTGAAAAGTGATTTCTATTCGTCGTACAGCCATAATGAGGAAACCAAACTCTGTTTGATGTGAGTGTGTGTGAAGTGGATAAAATAATTAGATAGGACCTACATCTACTCTGAGTTGTAACTTCTGGTCTCAAGAAAACCCGACTCATGGTGGAATTGCATCTCGGGGTGTCTCTGCTTCACCCAGCAGTGATTCTCCTACTCCTAGATGAGTCTGCAAGACTATCCTAGGGAAGTTAGTACTTCTGTTAGCATCTCTGCGGAGGAATAGGTATAGATTAAGTGATCTGTTGGCCTGTGTTATCTGCAGCAGGAGTAGAAGTCACTGAGGGTTTTTTTGATTGAAAAGATGGCTGCGCAGGTAGACATAATTACAAAGCCGAGTAATACTATCCAGCACTACCTAATACTGTCAGATAGTTCTTTTTTATTCCATTTTCTCTGCAAACTGAGAAATGCTAAATTACAGATGTAAATTCCCAGAGAAGTGGTATGTGTAGATGTTGATAATACATGCCTAGACATAATGAAAGGAAGAAATTGCAATTTTAGTAAAATATATACAAAACATTATTTTCTTGGGTACTTGAAAATGTTGGAGGGATCTGAATAGCCCTGGAAACCACCACTGTGTTACAACAGATGGCCACTTCCAAAAATGGTTTTCTGTTTGGGTGTAAGATAATTAAAGGTAGTTCCTATTTTACCCGGAGTGGCTCACTTTAGCCCCAGCATGGACAGATGCTGTGCTAGAGTTGCATCTGCCATTTTTCTGCTTTTCTCTACTTCACGTGAATCTGGTTAACCTAGTGTCGGGCTTCTGTTAAGGAGCACTGCCGGGCTAAATTATGGGCTAGTTCCTGTAAGATTAGTTACTTTGATCCCAGTTGTGAAGTGCTGAGAAATTCTAACTAAGCTAAAGGTAACTGAAGTGCCGAGTCAGAAAATCTAGGCCAGTAATGACTAAAATCAGACCACAAAATGATCCTCGCTTATGTTTTATTTCTATATACTTCCAAAGACAGCTCCCAACTGCCAACGTGCTTAAGCTCTTGAAACCCTTCCTGAAGCTTATTCCATACAAGAATCAGGTAGCTGGTGGGTTGTGTTATCCATTTACCTCAGGTCATCTCCACATCGGCAGGTACAGAGGATGAACGGATTGGATGAGAAACACATGCTCTGACTGCAGGTGGTTGAAAGGGATGTGGAAAGAATGAAAAATACAATTGTAACTGGTTGTGTTAGAGAGACAAAGCAGGCTAGAATTTAAAAGAAGAGGCTGTTGTGCATCACTGAACAGCCATTTAGATTTGACTGCAATAGTACAGAGTTTGTCATGGTGGTTTAGTTAACATGTTCGCTTTTGATGAAAAAGAAAGTGTCTTTGATTGCTCTGCAGAGAGAACAGTTTGTATTTGGAGTCGTGCAGGTGGCTAATTCTATAAGGTCATGCAGTTCAGTGCCCCCCTCCACTGCAAAGTTGCTGAGTGGAGCAAAAGCAGAAAACCCATGGAACTAGAGGGAGAAAATGATTAAGCTATTCCGAAGAAAACCATCTATCTGCTTTATGTTCAGAATTGTGGATTCTGCCATACTATTTTACATGATCATTGCGTAAGATGTCATTGATAGCTCAGTGGAGGGAAGAATATGCTAGATTGCTTTAAATAGCACAAGACTCATCAAGGTGAAGATTTCACAGCCCTTTTCAAACCATGGTAAGATTCAGTTCTATTGTAACGTTTTAAAGAAGAATGTTGTCTTTGTCACTTTTTAAACGACTTGTGCACTGATGCAGAGACCAGGAGGAGGAGGAGCCCCGCAGACAGATTTGTCTAGCTCCCATCAAACACAGCTGGAGTGATTCCACTGACTGTCCTCCGGCTGGTAGCTTACTCCTCACTCCCTGGCACTGGCCAGCCCTGGCCTCTCTGCAGACATCAGTGGCATCACTTAGTAACAGTTGTGGCATTGGCATTTTTAATGGCATGGACACCTGGCCTCCTCCACACTGAAAACAGACCACTTTACCTTCTGCAAGCCAACAAACAGCTGCCAGATGGGGACAACCATAGGTTGTTGCCAGCTTAACCAACTATGGGTCTATAACTAAATATTTTGGGACGCTAACCATGTAGTTGAGTGAGACACCACTAAGAGACAGAAGGTGGCAAAGTAAAGTGGGAAGTGGTCACTGGAGGGAAGCTTCAGTAGTTATCTTCCTTTTACACTGGATAAAAGAGACATCATCTGTTTCTGAAAACTGAATTCTCCCTCAGTTATGTAGCCTATACACCTACTGCTCCTTCTTCGTGTCTGCTATTGCCACAGCTCTTATGTGCTGATTTCAGTAATGCCCACCTGCCCAAACATGCCCTGCCCCTGTAGTGCAGAGCCACAGAATTCTGATTCTATGACATGCTGAATCCTGAATTTATGACAGACAGGATAATAGCAAATGGGCTTGCAAAAAAAAAAAAAACAACAAAAAAAAACCCAACCCTGCCTGCTGATGTCAATCCTCTCCACTTTCCTGCGCTTTGTAAATGCTAAGTATTCATATAGTTGGAAGGTCGCCAGCACTGTGACATAAAGTGATAGAATAGTTTGGAGCCATCCTTCTCAGAAGGATGGACAGAGTTTGTTTGTCAGGAAATCTTGTATGACTGCTTCTCAAGAGATGATCTTGGACATGTTCCAGGATGAGGCTGTAGATGCAAGTTTTGTGATGGTCACCACGGCTGTTCACAAGGGGGAAGATGACAGGGGAGCTTGCATGCCCCCCATTGATCGATCTTCAGCCATGTCTGCAAAGAAATTGGCTGCGTACTCAGCATGCTATTAGCAATCTTATTATTAGGATAACTGAACCCCTTGATAAGTTGGTCACAAAGGGAGGACGTTGCTTCAGTTCTGCTGCTCTCACAAATTATTGACATTATCTGGTTGAAAACAGGGACTGGTGCTGCCTCTGCTTGTATCTAGCTTTGCAAAACCAAATGCCCAACCCATCACCAGTGAATCCTAGATGGATCATTTCTAATATAAATAAGTAAATGCTGAATTCACAAAATCATAGAATGGTTTAGGTTGGAAGGCACCTTAAAGATCATTGAGTTCCAACCCCCCTGCCATATGCAGGGATATCTTCCACTAGATCAGGTTGCTCAAAGCCCTGGCCAATCTGGCCTTGAACGCTTCCAGGGATGGGACATCCACAACTTCCCCGTGCAATTTGTTCTAGTGCCTCACCACCCTCACAGTGCAATTTTTTTTTTTCCTGGTATCTATTCTAAATCTCCCCTCTTCCAGTTTGATGCCATTCCCCCTCATCCTATCACTACATGCTGTTGTAAAAAGTCCCTATCCGGCCTTCTTGTAGGCCCCCTTCAGATACTGGAAGACTGCTATAAGGTCTCCCTGGAGCTCTTTCTCCTCCAGGTTGAACAACCCCAACTATCTCAGCCTGTCTTCATAGGACAGGTGCTCCAGCCCTCTGATCATCTTTGTGGTTCTCCTCTGGACCTGCTCCAACAGGCCCAAGTCCTTCTTATGTTGAGGGCTCCAGAGCTGGACGCAGTACTCACAAGAGCAGAGTAGAGGGGCAGAATTACCTCCCTTGACCTGCTGTGCCACGTTTCTTCCAATGTAGCCCAGGATACAGTTGGTCTTCTGGGCTGTGAGCACGCATTGCCAGCTCATATTGAGTTTCTCATCAACAACACCCCCAAGTCCTTCTCCTCAGGGCTGTTCTCAATCCATTCTCTGCCCAGCCTGTGTTTGTGCTTGGGATTGCCCCGGCCCACGTGCAGGACCTTACACTTGGCCTTGCTGAAATTCATGAGGTTTGCACAGGCCCACCTCTCCAGCCTGTCCAGGTCCCTCTGGATGGCATCCCTTCCCTTTTTGTGTATTTCTCTATTCTTTTTTTTTTTTTTTTCTTTCTTAAGTCACCAACTTGATTCAAGCTTAAATTATGTATTTTTGGATTCAAATCTGCAGCAGGACTAAACTGTAAGAATGTTGTTTGAATATTGTTTGACCTGAATTATGTAAAAATTGGTGAGAAAGGAATAGCTAAGCAGTGTTTCATGGCTATTTGCCAATAGTGTCATTAAGTAGTTCAGGATTTCTAGTATGCTGCATATAGAATATATCTATTTATATAATATTATTCGTTGTTGTTGTTGTTGTTACTACAAATGTCTTAAAAATAGTACAGCAAGAAAACTTGACACACTGTAAAGAAAGAGGTATATTTATTGCAGGTTTGAATTTCACCAGGAAAACTCAGAATTGCATCAGGCTCTCAACAATAATAACTATCATAGTTTTTCTCCCACCTTGATACATGTCTTAGAGGAACGTCTGTGCTTAGTATTTAATGTCCTCTGTTTTGTTTTTTATAGTCTGCATTGATTTAGTAGATCTCATAGATGTAAATTACAAAGCCTAAGTGACTGGGGCAATAAGATTATTGTGTGGTTTTGATGTTCTTTAAAGAAATTTAAAAATCCTGTAGTAAGGTATATTTTCATAAAGGATTGTAGCCATGTGAGACGGGCAAGCAGCAGGGTTGCCTTGGTCTGGGGCTGCTGGTGTCTCAGTCAGGGTGGTGGGAGGGGAATCACTCCTCTGCGATGCACAGAGGGGCACCCAGCCACAGGGCTGCTCAAATATAGGTATCCAATATCATTGCAGATGCTGCCTGGTACCAGTTGCTACTCCAGAAAGGCATATGGTTCCTGTAGGTCCTATGTCGTATTCAGTCTTGGGGAAATCTCTGAGAGGATGAGATGGAGGAGGAGAAGGATCTTCCACAAGATTTAGAGGGTTTGCAAGGCAGGGTTGGAAAAAAGGGGCAACTGCTGAGCTAAGGCTGTGGCGTAGATTTGCTTTCAACCTTTTGGTCTGTCTGAACAGAACAGATGTGTGCTTTTTTCATGTATTTGTTTTTCCATAGACTAAACTTCACGTTTCCAAAATGCGTTAAAAAGAGAAACTTCATAAAAAAGGAAAAAATTACTAAGAATAAAGGCTTTTGCTCCACTAAGGGTGTGGGTTTGGTTTTGGGGTTTTTTTTTAGGTATCTTAGATGCTTCATGTACTAGTTCTTGATGGTTTTGACTGCAATGGCTGTCAAATCTTAGCCTCTCTGGAAATTAATCTATTTATCTGTAAAATCCTACAGACTACCACCAGATTCCAAGCAAAAAGCTGCTTTCAGAGTCACAAAGTGCTATTTATTATTTGTCCGAGGAGTTCCAAACAGTCCACAACATTCTTTTCTCAGTTGTCCCAGTAGCCTGATACAAAACCCGTCTGTTGGCAGATCCACTAAGTACTATGTGACATGGACGTTTTTTCAGAGACACATCTC